>NW_019416792.1:123782-156270 GCF_000390285.2 Anoplophora glabripennis
CTAATAACACGATCAGAAAGGCTGACTGACAACGAACACAAAACAGAAGAAATCGAAAAAGTTAAAAAAGCTCTTCAACAAAATGGTTTCTCGGATAACAACATCAAGAGAGCATTAAGACCACGCCACAATAGAGAACGGACCGAAGAAGATAAACCAGTTGCCAAAGCACTCCTTCCATATATAAAAGGAACCACTGACAAAATCAGCAAAGTACTGAAGAAACATAAAATTGAAACTGTCTTCAATACCGACAGGAAAATTGGCAACATTCTTCCATCAGCGAAGACGAAGATTCCACTCGAAGGTCAAGGCGTTTACCAGATTCCCTGTGGCGACTGCGAAAAATCATACATAGGACAAACAAATAGAAGAGTTCAAACACGAAGAGAGGAACACAGAAATGCTGTAGAAAAGAATCAGGCAACCTCTTCTTTGGCGCAACATGCGAAAAACACCGGACATAAAATCAATTTCGAAGAAACAAGAATCATTGCCAACATAGAACATAAAACCAAAAGAATTATCAGAGAAGCCATAGAAATCGAAAAACATACAAAAAATCTAAATACACGTGACGATACACAAAGGCTCCCAATAGCTTGGAAACCGATTCTCGCAAACAAAATCATCAGAGCGCGACGCAACGCTTCACCAAGCATGACATCTGACGCACCAACGAGCAGCGAACCGAGGCGAAAACCAGTGAAGGAGAACGCGAAAATAATATATAAAGCAGCAGCAGAGCAGGTAAACACCAGTTCACAACGTATTACACGAAGTAGAACAAAGAAGACTTGAAAATGGCAAGTGTGATCTTGCCGAAACGTCGTCCAGAACACGATTCTATCCAGAATCAAGAAAACCATACGCGGAGAGGAACCCGGAAACATCTTGACAACACATATAATATCCGCGGAAATCTGAAGTTCAACATATATATATATATATATTATTAGTATTAATAGGGAGTACTTCGAAGGTGACTAACGTTATTTTTGGGCCCCCCTTCGTAAATGGTATATATTACATTTTTTGACAAAAATGTTGGTAATTATAATAATTTATTGTCATGAGAATTTCGATTAAGTAGATATCACAAAAGTTAACAGTTTTATGAACAAGATTTCTAATTTTAAATTCTTTACTTCTTAATTAAGTCAATACAAATACTTTATATCCCTTATATCCTAAACCGAATTTTTAAAATATGGCAACAAAGATCTATAATTCAAACAGCATCTCCTGAGTATCTATGTAACAGGAAAAAACTGATAAATGACATGTATAAAGGAGATATATATTTATAAAAATAAAATAATAATAAATACTTTATTAAGAGACCAAGCGATGCAAATAATATTAATTTCATAAAAAGTGTATAATTTCAAATTTACTGTTCAACTTAAAAGGCGAACTTCAGTAGTTCTCATACTCAAAAGTAGAAGAGAGATCCATGCAAGTGAGATAATAGAGACCTAAATCATATGAGGATAATGTAACATAAATAATTATATACAAAAAATACTTATACATATACATACAGGGTGTCCCAGAATAACGTGTACAACCCCGAGGTAACGAGTTTCGGTTAAGTTTATAACGAATTTCCACAAAACTCCAGGAGACGACGTGGACCGGCCACCCTGGGCACTAGGTACCTCGGAGACCGTTGCCGTCGTGATATTCGTGTTCAGCGACCTCAAAAACCCCGAGGTATTGAGTTTCGGCTAAGTTTATAACGAATTTCCACAAAACTCCAGGAGACGACGTGGAAACCGGCCACCCTGGGCACTTAAGTACCTCGGAGACGTTGCCGTCGTGATATTCGTGTTCAGCGACCCCAAAAACCTCCGAGTAGCAAAATTGAACTCATGTTCGTCAAATATTTTCCGAGTTATAAATTTTTGTATATCTTAACTCTTCGAGATGCAATTTTTAAAATGCATTTTTTTATGCACCGATGCAATTTTCATTTCTCATTGGTCACATAGGGTCACAAACTTTCTGGATGCTCTAACGAATCGAATGCAAAAAACCGCATCACCATCCATCTTACTGCACAGATTTCGGAGGTTCAGTGCTTCATTTCCTCGACTAATTAAAAGGTTGAATAATACTGATTTAAATAGACTAAAGGATACCAGCAGATATCAAGAGGAATAAAATTAAGGATATTAGTATTATTATAAGAAAATATTTTTTTAAGTTTGTATTTAGGAATTTCAATATGGTGTTTGCATCTTGTATTCAGAGATTTTATATTATGACCAAATTTAGTTTTTTCATATAAATAAACGGAAATTTAATGATATAATTTCAAAGAACAAACAGGTATTCTGAAAATATCTACGCTGTTTCAAGTTTAACCAGCGAAGGTTTTGAGCTTAGCGAAACATGCAAATAACGAAGTAAACTAAAAATCAATCTTGCACATGAAGTTTGAATTCGTCTTTAATATTGGTGTTTACGATAAAAAATTTTGGCCAGAAATTTACATTTTGGGGAATGATTTTGCTCGCCAAAAAGATCATGTTCTGTCTAGTGTTTTTATTTCTGAAAAATTAATTAGACTCAGTCAGAATCAAATGAAATTATTTTTGTGTAAGTAAAGTGACTTTTTCCTACAACATATCAAAAAATTTCATTAGGTAAAGTGGCCTTTTTTTCTAAGAGCCGCGGAAAATTTTGTTAGAAGTTCATTAGAAGTAAAATTTATATTAATATATCAAATTTAGTGGCAATCGGTTTTACTTTTACAATTTATCAAATTAAAAAATATCAAAATACCTATATCATCGAACTTGGCATATGGATAGAAATTTTATAGTGAATCACTATTTATTTTATCTACACAGAAAATCTATTTTTCCCTCATGACAAGACCATCTTAAATTTTCAGAAATAAAAATATGCAACAAATTATTTTTTAATCATACAGGATCCTTTATTACCTACTAAAAATGTATCAGTTTGTAGTTCACTTAACAAAATTAAATTATTGGTTTACCTATAAAAGACTTCCGCGTTTATCACAGGAAACAATGAGTGATTTTAAAACAGGTGATATTGAAGACTATTCTATTGAACTTGATGGTGTGATCCTCAATAGTATAGGTAGGTACCACTAAAATAAATGAAATAATTGAAGATTTTGATTTTATGGTAAGTACTTGAGTTTCTTGCAAATATTTGCACGTCTGAATATTTTTGTAAAAATATAGACGTGAATAAGACGTTTACTAGAATGAAGTAAATTTGAATCTATTGAACATTACTTTAAATGGAAATTGTTTTTCAAATTACAATAATTTGAAAAGAAATCATAATCTATTATCACTACTGGATGGATATTCCGAAATACCGGAATTGAAAAAGGTCCACCTTTACACTTGTTGTTATCATTAACTAATATTATCATTATCATTATCATTATCATTATCATTATCATTATCATTATCATTATCATTATTATTATAAATAATTGACGTAGGTATTGTTAGAGCTATTTTTTTACTTAACTTAGGTAGTCATTTTTTATTCTAGTTCTGTAAGTGGATTTCCTATTATATCCCATGTACATTAAGTCCATGTCATAATTTAAGGGGGCGATTTTAAGCCCAAAAGCCGTAATAAACCAAGACAATGGTTTCTGAGATAGAAAACTTTAAAATTTTCGAAAAATTTCACATTTTTTCAATTACC
The DNA here is from genome assembly GCF_000390285.2 of Anoplophora glabripennis. Classification (NCBI taxonomy): domain Eukaryota; kingdom Metazoa; phylum Arthropoda; class Insecta; order Coleoptera; family Cerambycidae; genus Anoplophora; species Anoplophora glabripennis. Next base: position 127,488 of record NW_019416792.1, read on the forward strand.
TCTAAAGTTGCTTGACGTAGATTGATGAAACTTGAGGAAATGATGTAACTAATCGAAGGTATATTTCTATATTATTTCAGTTTGAATTCTACTTCCGAAACTGAAGTGTCACGTTTACCTTTTCCTGTAATTATTCAAGTAACTGACGTATTGTTAGCACTATTTTTTACTTAACTAAGTTATTTTCTATTATATTTCTGTAAGTGCATCCTATTGGGACTAATCCTGTGACTAATAAATTATTGTTAATTGACTACAGCAACATATGAAAATATAAGAAATATAAAATTAACTTGTACCTAACTAGAAAATATATCAAAAACGGATTTCTGTTTTGACAGCTGATTTTGTTTCAAAGCATTAACAAATCGATATGATTTTCTTTGACAAGAACTGAGATACCAAGAATTGTGGGTTGATAATAATAAATGTTACTTCATAATAATTTTATAAAAAATGTTAAGTTTAATTGAGCAGGGTGATACGAAGTTCTTTGACGCAATACAAAAGAATATACAGTGTAATCAGAAAAAATACGCAAAATAAAGTTACAACTTTTTAAATAAAACACTGTATATTATTTGCTTTTCGAAATCTGTACATGTGAAACTTCTTCCAACGGTACCTATCCAAGCTGATGCGATGTATTAATTAAGCTTGCAAAGCATCAAACTTAAATATTGTATTGTTTTGAAACCAGCAATTAGTTCGACATAATGATATATCTAATTTCTTATTATAAAATTAAGCAAAATATTTATTAATTTTTGATTAAACAAACAGGAAAATGAATTATCAGTGTTTATTTGAAATGGACTCTACCAATTTTTATTTAATAGTACCTATAGTCTATTTTGATTATAGCATTAAAGTTGGCAGGATATCTTTTAACTCGAATATTTCTGTTTCTCTTAAGTGTAATTACAAAATTAAAGAATGCTTTTAATTTAGACAGATAAAGTTTAAATAGTCGTTATTACCTGAATAATAAAATTTGTTATATTTTGCATCTCAGTTATTTTAATAACATATTCGGGTTTTTGCGAAACGAAATTCCATTAATTCTCAAAACTATCGGCGCTCATGGCAAAACCATCATTTAGTCTTCCTTTAACTGGATTGTTAAAAGTGGATGACCTCGTTTATAAAATAATCCTGCAATTTCGTCATCACTGTTCAATATATAATTATATTGACGGTATCATATATATATATACAGGGTGATCCATTAACGATATCGAGCGGCTGTATAAAGGAAACTAGACGTGCTACGATCATGGAATAAAAATACTATTAACAAATATGATCAAAAGAAATTGATTTAAATATTTTTAACTTTACAACTTCACCGCTAGGGGGCGCAACTGCTATAGTGTTACAGAGAATTGTCGGTTTTTCGAAATTTCGCCTATATAACCGAAGTTGAAAATACACTTTTTAGATACAATGTTTACAAGTTTAGTTTGAACTTTTTTTTTGTTATTACCATAGCAATACCAGTATGAAGGACGCCATCTTGAAATTTTTAAATTGTCATAACTTCTGAATGCCTTAATCTATTTCAATAAATGATGGCTCGTTTTAAAGAACTATTAATAAAATTTATATTTATGATAATGGAATAAAAATATTATTTTCCTGCGCAACGGTAGACGACGCTAATGAGAGAAGTTTGGTAATTGTCTCCGTTTACTAAAAAAATTAAACGCAACGATATAGTTATTTTTTCATGGCTCGATAGACCATTCATTAAGGAAAATAAATACACAAACCGGAGGTCGATATCTTTTTCTGTTTTCAAGTTATTGCTAAAATAGTGAAGTTGTGCTAGAACATCTTCTTTTATTTAGTTTTTAATTAACATTGACATAATCCAAGCCAAAAATAAATAGTAATTAATTGTTAAACTACACCTATCATGTCCTTAAAAAGAACTTGCTTTATTTTTAAATTTTTTAAAATGTAGTTGGTAAAGTATTTTGTATGTTAATACATTTTATATAATCTAAGTTTGTATAGAGACGGTTGCAGAGCAACAAAAACAAAAAAAGTGGTTAAAAAATAAATTAAAAATGATGACATGTTCTAAATTCTATTAATCTATTTGTGTAGTTGTACCATATTCAGGAAATAAAGAAAATTATTCAATCAGCACAAGAGTTTATACAGTCCACTCTATCGAATAGCATTGGTCCTTCGAGCCGGATTTCTTGTTTCCTGATTTGAACATACAAGCCAATTGACAGGCGACGGGGAACACAGGTGACAGGCAACAAAAATACTACTATAAATAGTATCATTTATCTAGGAACACCACTTCCCAAGTCATAGCCGAGCAAAGGTTGGAACCACGCACTGAGATACGATCTAACCCCACAACGGTGTACGCAGCAGCAGCAGGCGAAGAAGTGAAGTTCCTGAGTTCCTTCCATTCCATTCCCAGTACAACTCTGAATAATTCGATTTTCTATTCTATCTCGATTAGAACGGTCTAAAGTAAGCAATTAGTTATAATTTTGTATTCTTAACTGCCAAGTTAGGTGCAAAACTGATTTACTGTCATATTGTCTTTCTATTAATCGTTTTGAATACAAAAGTGTAGAATTCACTTACAAATTCAAAACAGCTTTGAAAGTTTTTTTGACAATTTTGACAGTTTAGTACGATTACATACGATTTCATCCCTATTTCAAACCATTACTTGCTTTATTCAATTATTAGACAATTTAAACAAGCTATTATAAACGATTAACAATTTATTAACAATCTATTAAAATGGCAGCCGATTTAACGAGACTTATTAGGAAATGAGGTGCTGTGAAGCGATCTCTAACCAATTTTGAGCAATTTTTGAAATCAATTCAAGAGTTATCTGCGATTGATGTAACTGATGTGCCTGACAAAACAATTATTAAATTACAAGATCGTTGTGAAAAATTTAAAATATTATTTTCAGAGTATGATCACGTTCAAAATGAAATAGAGTCAATTTGCGATGAAGTTGATTTAGAAAAACAGTATCAAGATCGCGATGATTTTATATCTAAGTACCATTCTATATTAGCAGATGCTAAAATATTATCAAATCAGTTTGTAAAAGCAGTAGATTTACTGATAATGCTAATGTAAGTTCTATTCAAGGCACTGTTTCACAAACAGTTAGTCAATATAATGAGTTAAAATTACCTGAAACTGATCTTGGCAAATTCGATGGAAAATTTGATGACTGGTTAATGTTCAAACATACGTTTGAGTCTCTAGTTATTTCAAATAAAACAATTAGTAATGTTCAACGGTTCCATTATTTGGGGTCATGTTTGGAGGGTGAGGCATTACAAGTAATTCGTTCATTAGAATTTATCCCTGACAATTTTGATAAAGCTTGGCAAATGCTGTGTTTACGTTTCAATAATAATAGACAATTAATTCATAATCATGTTAGGGCACTATTCGAATTTGATTCTTTGACAAAAGAATCTCGATTTGGTTTAAGAAATTTGATGGATACTGTGTCCAGACATTTGCAAGATCTAGAAACGTTAAAACAGCCTACACAACATTGGGACAATTGTTTAATTGTTAATTGTTTATTTAATATCCACTAAGTTTGATAAATTTACTTCCCGGGAATGGGATAAATATCGAATGAATTTTCAATCTCCAAAATTATCTCATATAAAGGAATTTATAGATAATAAGGCAGAGTATTTGTCAAGTATCGAAGCCAAAACAATAAATAAAGGTGTAAAACAAATGTCTTTATTAGCATCAAACATTCAATGCAACTTTTGCAAGAAAAATCATATGATCTATAATTGTGAACAATTTTTAAAGCTTGAAATTCCTGAAAGAATTCAAAGGATAAAAGATTTAAAACTATGTAATAACTGTTTATGTTTTGGTCATAGATATAATGACTGCAAAGGAGGTAAATGCAAAAAATGCCATCAAAAACATAGTACTTTATTACATCTTGACAAACAGCACACACCTCCACAAACATCAGATCAAGTTTCAGAAGTTACACTAACTAGTAACATCATCAATGATTCTGTTTTGCTTTCTACAGTGTGCATATCTATAGCTGATCATCAACGTAGATTTCATAAGATCAGGGCGATACTAGATTCTGGCTCGCAGTCTAGTTTTATCTCTTCTAGTCTATGCAGTCAACTTAAATTGAATAAATACTCAGCAAATATTTCCATTATGGGTATTAACAATGTTTCCTCCAATTTAAAACACAAATGTGACATTTCAGTGCAATCCTTAAATAGCGATTTTTCTGCAATTATTTCTTGTTTTGTGCTAAATAGTATCACCGAAAATTTGCCTATTTCAAAAGTAAACATTGAGTCATTGAATATTCCCAAGGATATCCAATTAGCTGATCCGCAATTCAATGAGCCGGGAGAAATTCATCTTCTTATTGGTGCTGAACTATTTTGGGATATTTTAATTCCAGAACAATTAAGTTTAAGAAAAGGACTTTCGGTGCTTCAAAATTCACAATTCGGTTGGCTTGTATCTGGGGCTATTAAGATGCCTTCTCAAAAGGTTTAATGCAATTTTTCAAGATTTGATGACATAAATGTTAATCTTCAAAAATTTTGGGAAATCGAAAAAACCAATAAGCAAATAATAATGTCTTCTGATGATACTGATTGTGTAAATCATTTTAAAAACAATTTTTCTAGAAATAAAGAAGGTAGATTTGTGGTTAAAATACCATTGCATTCTTTTATCTCTCTTTTAGGTGATTCCATGAACACCGCCATTAAAGGGCTTCAAAGTATTGAAGGAAAATTTCAAACCAATTCGGAATTCAAATGTATTAGCCCAGGCGGCATCTGTTTCAAAAAGCCATATTTGGGTGAATCGTATATTTTTTGGCTTTTTGGCTTTCAAATATCAGTAGAAATGACAATTTTTCTATGCGCATAAAAAAACGTGGGCTTAATTTTTGACGGCACAATATGTTAAAAAAATTGGAAAAATGTCATATTTTTCTTCCTATTTAATTATGTATCTTTTTAAAAGTTGATTTTAGGCGAAAATGGAAAAGGAAAAAAATGTTTGTAATTAATTTTTTTACAATACTTGACTGGTTACAAATCGAATGAATCATCATTATTATGGTAAAAATCGAAAAAATCACAAAAATGGGGTTAAAAACAATACTTTTTAGGGAATTTTTTTGGTGTATTTAAATTGGGTGTAGGACCTTTATACTTGGCTCAAGAAAACTTTATGTTATGTAGAATCATCACATCAAATTTCATCAAAATCGGTTCGATAGATTTTACACAGCAAAAAACAAGGCCCTTAGATAATTAAAAATTTAATCACATATAGAAGGGCTCTCAGGCTCTCAAACTTTTTTTGAAAAATTCGAATCCGTCAATTAGGAGAGCTCTGCCGCTTGTTTAAACATTGGTCGAATTTTTATACTTATAAACAATTAGAACTTTGTGAATATTCAATCAAATTTTAAAGCAGGTTTTAAAAATTCTTGGAAAGAAGCTTCTTTAAAAAAAAAACAGATCGATTGATCAATTAGTTACGTAGAAGAATTTAACACCGTTCTAATTCAGATAGAAGGAATTTTGAATTCCAGACCGTTGTATCCGATGTCTCTTGATCCTAATGATTTACAATCCTTAACGCCGTCTCACTTTTTAATTGGCAAATCGTTAATTACGCTTCCTGATTCAAATGGATTTACAAATTAGAAGGCTGTCCAGATATCAACTACTTCAACAAATTAATCAACAGTTTTGGAAGAGGTGGTCAAGGGATTATCTGTCTCAGCTGCAACAAAAATCCAAGTGGTCTCAACAGTCAAGTTCCTTAGCAGTTGATGATCTTGTTTTAGTCAAACAAGATAATCTTCCTCCATATCAGTGGTTACTTGCCAGAGTCGTTCAACTTCATCCAGGAGAAGACAATGTGGTAAGAGTTGCAACAGTTAAGACTAAAAATGGAATGCTTAAACGAGCAGTATCCAGGTTGTGTCCACTTCTTGCACCTGAAAGTGAGAACAGTGATGGGCTAAGTGATGGTCATCTTTAAACTTTGTTATTTAGTTTTAAATATCTATTTAATTCTTTGTATCTTCACTCATACATATATACTGTAAGCATACTTACCAATTCTTTCTATCATGTATTTATTATTGAACTAAAATAGTTCAAGGTGGGGAGTATGGTAAAATGTTTTGTATGTTAATACATTTTAGTATTTATTTTAAACAATTTTAGTATAAATATTTTAGGAATAGTGTTAATGAATGTTTTTAACAATAGATTTTTACGTATCGTACGGTTATGACTAATGATTCAAATGGATTTTGTTCTAAACTTGGTATAAAAAAAATCTAATCTCAATTTTGTAAGCATAAGTTAGATTATTACTTGTAGTTGTTACCAATATATATTCCATTGTAGTTTCTCCTGAGGCAGGAATAATTTGTTTCCGAAAGCTCGAGTAATAAAAAAGAGTACACCTCAAATTTGGCTTTGACTGCAGACCCGACTATATTTTAAAATTTTGTTATATATATTGCCAAAGCGTTAGACGACTGTCTAAGTTAACGAACAAAATTTTAAAGTATAGTCGCGTATGCAGTCAAAGCCAACTTGAAGTGTACTCTTTTTTATTACTCGAGCTTTCGGAACTTCTCCAGAGGCAGGAATAATTTGTTCCGAAAGCTCAAGTAATAAAAAAGAGTACACTTCAAGTTGGCTTTGACTGCATACCCGTCTATACTTTAAAATTTTATATATATACAGGGTGTCCCATTTTTATTCTGAAAAAAATCAGAAAAAGGTAGATCCGATAAAATTAAAGGAACTTTGCTATATAAACTTTGTTCGAAATCTGAACTCTTTCTGAAATACAGGGTGTAGAAGTTGATTTTTTTTTTAATTTTTTGTTAATATCTCTTAGTTATAAATCAATTGTTCTCAAATTTTGTGAGGTGAATGCCACGGTGCACTAGTACTAATTTACAAAATCTCAGCTCGACAGAAGAGCCAGTGGCGTGCATTCCGCACTTGCCGATACCATTTATAAAAAGCATGTGTTACGCGACTGACTGATCTTCAAAATAATAAGTAATTTCAATTGTCCGTACGTTGTTCTGCCAAAAAGCATTCTTACGTTTTCTCGGTAATAGGCATCGTTACGGAGTAAACCGACATTTTATAAAATCATTCCTGATCTTAATTTTAGCAACTGTCGTAACACAAGTGTAACTTGTGATTGTTCACAACGCCTCGCTTCGTAAAACACGCTTCGTCTGTCCACAGAACCTTAGAGACAAAATCAACATCATTTTCAATTTGATTTAACAACCAATAGCAGAAATTCATTCGATTCTGCGCATCTCCAGGGTGCAAATTTTGAACCTTTTTAAAATGATGATCTTTTTAAGAGTTCGCCATACCTTGTTTTTATTTAATTGCAGCTGCTGGTTTGCTCTTCTCACGCTTAGTCGGGGATTGTTACGAAATGCACGAATAATTCTCAGATTTATTCTTTGATATCTGTGCTCTAATGTTGTGTTTTTTCTTACATTACCAGTTTCTTGGAGTCTTTGAAATGTATCAGTAAATACTTGAGAATTTGGATGTCGTCTATCAGGAAAGCTCCGTCTGTATTCTCGAGATGCCCCCAACGCGTTACCATTACACAATCCGTAACAAAACACAATATCAGCATATTCAGCGTTTGAAAATTTATATGGCATTATTAAAGCACTTAATGGTATTTTATAATAAGTTAAATCCGAGTAATTAATGTAAATTTAAGTTTTCGTTTCTCGACAAAGAGTGATCATGTCAAGTTTATTATGACGTCGAAAACTGTTTTTAAACCAACTCTGATTTTTAATTTTCTGTTACTAAGAATGTATAACGTGTGTATTGCAGCGAGTGGCTTGCAATTTGAACATTTAATATTCGTTGCTATACTACTGGTACAGTTTCAGGAATCAACATCACAGATAATATTTAATTATCCAGGAATGTGCTTTAACATTTTTTAGATAAGGAGTACTGAAGTCAAATTAAAACAACCTGAGCATTTCAGTTGTTGATTAAAACAGTTCTGCTAAAATTAAGATCAGGGATGATAAAATGTCGGTTTACAATTGAAATTACTTATTATTTTGAAGATCAGTCAGTAGCGTAACACATACTTTTTATAAAAGGTATCGGCAAGTGAGGAATGCACGCCACTGGCTCTTTCTGTCGAGCGGAGATTTTGTATATTAGTACTAGTGCACCGTGGCATTCACAACACAAAATTTGATAACAATTGATTTATAACCCTAAGTGATTAACAAAAATTGAAAAAAAAAAAATTCAACTTCAACACCCTGTATTTCGGAAAGGGTTCATATTTCGAAATAAGTTTATATAGTAAAGTCCCTTTAATTTTATCGGATATACCTTTTCGTGAATTTTTTCAGAATAAAAATGGGACACCCCGTTGCGCTATGAAAATAACATCAAGCCGTGTATGACTAGTTAAGAAAAAAAAAAAACAGTGATGTATTTGGGATTGCAGTCAACAGTGCTAAGGGCTTGTATAATAAGAACACTCTATGTTGTTGTCAAGCTTTCGGAAATGTTTATTTCCTTTCTCAAGACATCTATAATATAATTAATATCTGCATTAGAATAATAAGTTATAAAAGCTTATTACATACTTACATAACCTGAGATTATAATATAAAAACCATCAAAAAAGAGAGATACAAGAACATTGTTGTTAAAATTTTTTGAACTTCACTAGATTAAAAACAATTGTAACTAGTCAACATTTTTTTTTCAAAAAACAATTTTACAGTCAATTTTTAACATTTAACAAGTAATACAATAGCCATGTCTTTGAAATGTGAACTATTTTTTATATCTTTATCAGAACAAGTTTTTTTTTTTTGAAAACAATCTACTAATATTCAAACAGCCAATGAGGTTAAAGAACAACATTCAGGGACAATTAACATTGCCAACCACAGTACCAACTTAAAACGGAGGCGGCAAATCACTCCAAATTTGAAAACGACATAGGTAAATTTCTATATTTATCAAAATGTAATAAAAAATTATAAATACAACTCAAATTATTAATATCTGACTTTTTATTCAGAGCATTAGAAAATTCATTGATACGAACCATTTCCAGAAAAACACGCCTATTATAGTTTATTTCACTCTCCAAAACTGTGACACCGTTAAAATTCATTTTGTGGCCTGTATTTAATGTATGAAAGAGCACAGGACGTTTTTTTTAAATTGCAATCACTTTTGTGAGATGTAAGTCTACCTTTTAGCGTACAGCCTGTTTGTCCAATGTATGTCTGGTTACAATTAAAACAATCAATTTTATAAACAAACCCTGATTTTTCTAATTTATGATAAGGTTCTCTAGTTCTAGAAAAAAGTCTATTGCAAGAGAGTAAATTTTTATATCCTATTTTAACATTTAAATCCTTTATAATATACATTAATTTTGGCGCAAGTTCTTTTAAAAACAAAAACGATTTATATTTGGGAGCTGTGACCTGTAAATTGTTGTCAGTTTCAAAATTGTTATCGAATAGTCTATTATGTAATGGGGAAACATTATTAGTATCAGTATTAAACAAAATTTTATTAACTATGAATTTTCTAATGCTCTTTCTTTAGACGCAGACAGTTGGAAAAAGCATTGTTGTCAAATCTCATATTTAAAGGAAAAGTTATTAAAAAGCAAATTTCCATACCACTCGCTGTTAATTTTGTTGAGTGAGTAGTTGCAACGAGCCCTATCATTATCAAACGAAAATTTAATTATTTTAAATAAGATAAACTATGAAACAGTATTTAGCAGAAACTCAAGCAGTAATCAATAATGATAGATGATATACACAGAAATAAATAACACAGCCCCACAAAAAAAAATTAAAGTCGTGATCTGGATAACTGACCACGGTATTCCTATGTATTTTTCGACACTGAATCCGAAATCAAAAAATTTGTATACCCCTTACATTCTTGCATAGAGCCAAAAACATCCCTTAAATAGTGTTAAAATTATGAACATCAATATCATTACGGAAAGGAGTATGAACAAGTGTTCAACCCTCATGCTCTAATTTAGTATTGCCAAGGACTCCCTCTAAGGGGTTGGAACTCCTTCTACTGCTATAGCCCTCCGGACATAGCTTCTAGCTTACAAGCTCTTGAGAATGCGGAGGGTGAACACAGCCAAAGAACAAACTAGAAAGGTGGACGGGGGGTAGAAGATGTGGGAGAGCAAATTTTTCTTGTTTTTACTGCGCAATAGTCGCAATGCACTGAGCAAAACAGCCCTCAACTGCTTTTCCCGTACCCGTCTAAGGGTACGTAAACCACCACCAAATTCACAAGAAGTATCCCAAAAACTTTTAAGACCGGAAATATGCACTCTGGAGTTTTTCAATCTGAGAGAAGGGAAATCTGCCAACGATATTGAGTTTGCACATCAAGACCAACGCTTAAAGCAGGTAAAGAACATCCCTCGATGAGTGGGAAACAGGAAGGCGCAGAAGGATGTGGGAAGATATTTTTTCAGTGCGGAATTTATCGAAGTCTCATACACCTTCTGTTATCTCTTCTCCAAGTCTCGAACATTTGCTCCGCCTTTTTTGCCTTAACCTTTTACCCGAACTCTGCGTTCTATACTTTAATTGAACACACACTTTTTCTAACACACAGGTTCAAAATTTTACGTAAGAAATAACTTCAAAGAGTCAACAAAATAAAAGAACAATAGGTAGTTTCCACCCGTTAGACGGGTACGGGCAAAACAGTTGAGGGCTGTTCTGCTCAGTGCACTACGATCATTGCCCAGTAAAAACAAGAAAAATTTGATCTCCCACATCTTCCTTCACTGCATTCAGCAGAGGGTAGGTCACTCCTCTAGGGGGTTTGTTCTTTGGCTGCGTTCACCCTCCACCATGTCCCCATTGCATTGTCCGGAGGGGTACAGAAATAGAAGGAGTGGAGAAGGGGTCCCAACGTCTTCGGGGGAGCGCTTGACAATACAAAATGAGAGCACGAGGGTTGCAAGGTGCCCATTCATACTCCTTTCCGCAATAATATTGATATTCATAACTTTACCTCTATTTGAGGGATGTTTTTGGCTCTACACAAAAATTTAAGGGGTATACGAATTTTTTTGACCTCGGATTCCGAATCAGCGTCGAAATAGGAAATAGGAAAGCATAGGAATGTCATGGTCAGTCATCCGTATCACGACTTTTATTTTTTTTGTGGGGCTGTGTAATCTGTTTATTTACCTGATTTTTAAAACATGATATTTGAAATCTGTGGCCAATCTTTGAGTACTGGTACTAAGATCCTCTTTCTCGGCGTTTAAAATTTCTGGTTCCAAATTTCTCATTCTCTGAGTTTGTTCCCGTTCAACATTAACGTATTGGCGTTCAAAACACCAATAATCTCTTAAATGATAAACCAATCTTACAAACATTTTTTTATTCGACACTTGACGGTAGGGATAATCCATCTAATATCGTCTTCTTACAGCAGAATCATTTTTCCGGACAAAAAGTAGGCTCTAATCATACCAACTCTTTCTTGATTCGTATACATGCTTTTTCATAATATCACTTAAAAACTTGTAAACGAAAACACAAGAATACACTGTACCGTCACTAAACACTGAAATAAATAACTATATGAGGTTATACACCTACACCATACAAAGGCACTATACGAGCACCCTCTCGAAAACTAAAATAAAAATATAACAGGCCAAACTGTGCCAATGTATTTTCCGAAATAACGTGGCAGTTTGTTTTTAACGGTTTACCATCTCGTCATAACATACCACATGCGAAGACAACTGGCTGTAGGCAATCGCCTTAGATATAGCATGTAAACAGAATAGCGGAGGCTAACCTTTGTTGACTCGTTCGTAAGTGTTCCGAACAGGCTCCGATTCTGCTTAAATTTGAATGTCCATGTTTAATTTTGTTGCTATTTTATTTATTTTGAATTAATTTATTATGTCTAACACTGATTTGTTGCTGAAGTAGCTAAATAAGAAAACAGGTAGAAACATACCGTATTTCTTTACATATGCGTCTCTAGCTACTATACCTAGTGACAGTAGTATAGTTCAGTTAAATTAAGTAAATGCCAGAGGTCATTGAAACTGAGATAAATTAAATATATACACTGTTTAACAAACACATAAATGTTTGTAAAAATTTGAAACGGTTTTAAAAAAATATTTCATATTAATCAGATTTGTATTTTTATTTTTTCTTATTTGTTTTTTAAAACACCAAAAATAATTAATAATGTACTACCTCAGTTAAACAGAACGTAAATAATTAAACCGTTTCCCGCGTTTAATTTATACAGGGTATCCCCAGATGTCTTAACCCTAGGTATCAACAGCAAAAAATATTTAAGTAATTTTAGTAGCATTTTAGGAGAAAATCCTATATGATAAAAAAGTAATTTAAATAAAGAAGAATAACACGTGTTTCTCATATCTGACATTTCCAGATAGCCGTAAGCTGTCAAGACATCATCTAGTACCAAACATTGAGAATATATTTTAAAAATATTTCTATAACATATTTTTCGAATCATTTTATGATGATGATGTTTATGCTGTTTGCAAAACATTACTACAATATTTGGAAGAAAACGTCAATAAAATATTAATTTTTTCGTAGTATTCGTAGTAGTAATAGTGTTCCCCTGAATAGTCCAATTAACTAAGCCTTTAAATCGAAATTTTGCCAACTTGGCTGAATTTTTGATATGAGTTAGTTTAAGGTATATTATAACAATAAGTGAGAGTAATTTTTTGTTCAACCCCCGGCCAAGGGTGGAAAAAGATAAAACAAAGGGCTTTTTCAAGATAACTCAAAAAGGGTAAGAGCTAGAAAAAAAAGTTTTTCATGAAAGTTGTAAAGCAGACAATTCTACATAAAAATGGCCTCTTAACTTTTTCTTGTACTATTACAATTAACAGAGTTAGGGAGGCTAGAAGTTAAGGGAAGATTTCAGAAATTTAAAAAAAATCATAACAAACAGAAAAATGATTGAATTTTGTAATTTTTTTTTTCAATCTGCTCTAAAATATGTAACTTTTCTTTTCAGAGAAATAGATATATTTTTTAATTTTTAATAAGAAAGTTATAACAAAAAATCAAATTTTTAATCGTTAATTTTAATGATTTAACAAAATTAAATTTCTGAAATCTTCCCTTAACTTCTAGCCTCCCTAACTCTGTTAATTTTAATAGTACAAGAAAAAGTTAAGAGACCATTTTTATGTAGAATTGTCTGCTTTACAACATTCATGAAAAACTTTTTTTCTAGCTCTTACCCTTTTTGAGTTATCTTGAAAAAGCCCTTTGTTTTATCTTTTTCCACCCTTGGCCGGGGGTTGAACAAAAAATTACTCTCACTTATTGTTATGATATACCTTAAACTAACTCATATCAAAAATTCAGCCAAGTTGACAAAATTTCGATTTAAAGGCTTAGTTAATTGGACTATGAATACGAGTCTGAAATTATAATTTTTTAAATCAAATAAATAGACGAATTATAATAAGTTCTTTAAACTGCACTTTAATACTTGTGTGCACTCGCTACTGGGCGGCGTAAACTGGGAATTTGCGAATTAGTGCACTATCAATTTGGCAACGTTTCAGAAATACCCTATGAGTTCTGTATCGCTATGTTCAAATTTTGGGAGAATAAAGTAACTTAGTTTGAGGCTAAAACACAAAAGTGTAGATAAATCTTCATTAGTTCAAAAGTGTAGGTAAATTTTCATTTGTTCCAGTTACACTATTGCCTATGAAATTCTAAGAATAAAATAGCTTTATATTCAAAAAAACTTCTAATATCAAGGGCACCTTAAAAATGCCATTGATTAAACACAAAGTTTTTATTTAGTTCAGTATTTTTTATTTAGTATATTTTACTCTTCCAAATTTCATAGGCCTGTAACTTCGGAACAAATAAAAATTGAGTTTACCATTTTTATATGTTTTGAGATCTCGAAAATTATTGCACATATACCTATATAAAACACGTTTTTTTTCTTAATCGCTTAATAGATACAATTCGTTTTTTTTGCAAAAATATATATGAAAAATAAAAATTTTTTGAAAAATAAAACTTCGGTTTGTAATTATCAGTTGGTTATGAATAAAAAATATTTAGCAAATGTATAAGGAGCCTATATGCTTAATGAGGTCATAACACGACCATTTTTAATTTTCCTGATTTTTTAGTATTATTTAGTACCTACCCATTTAGCTTTCATGAATTTGAATGAATTTGAAAAAATATTCAAATACCTAAACTAAACTAGAACTAAAAATATCAAGAACTCTTTTCGTTTTGTTCGTTTTGAGATAAATTTTTATAAAAAATATTAAAAATAACACATTTTTAGTCCTTTGTTTTTTTATTTTTAAACCAGAAAAGTGCTTTTTGAAAAAGAACGGCCTTTTTTCTTCAAAAAAATTTCTCAAAAAAAATCGTCTTTCAATATGCAAATTTATGAGAGATTCTAGATTGAAACCTTTATTTTAATTCTACATTTTTTTTAATTAAAAACAAAAATTTATATTTTAATTTTTTACAGATATTAAACCAAATTTTATTATAGAAGGAAATCGCGATCACTAAATATTTAAAATACCATATTTTTTACAATAACTAAGAGGTGTACCCTTACAATTCGGGTTCGATATCATAGAGGAGACCTAAAACCGCATTCCAGAATTTTCTCTGCTTTCAATCCATGGTACGAATCTCGCTACATTTATTTATTTATAAACACACGGTCTGGGCACGATATAAATAATTTTTTGCAATAACTAACGGGTGTACCGTTACAATTCTGATTCTATATCATAGAGGACACCTAAAAACATATTCCAGAATTTTCTCTGTTTTCAATTTATGGTACGAATCTCGCTAGAGCTATTTATTTATAAACAGACGGTCTGGACACGATATAAACAATTTTTTGCAATAACTAATTCAATTCATGGTATGACATGGTGTGGGGACGATGTAAACAATTTTTTTGCAATAATTAAGGGGTGTACTGTTACGTTACACTTTTATCTTACTCATTCTTTCTTTTCTAATCACATTTTAAAGTAAATATAAATAATTACAATTCTAGTTAATTAATTTAGTTTTTTGGTTCAGAGCGTTAAATAAACGTAAAATATTTATAAAGCATAATTAAAAGAGTTTGGAAATTTAGTATTAATAATCCATATGTATTTATTATTAATTACTATTAGAATTCCAAATAAAAAGATAATTTTATTACAAATGTAGCGTGAATGCTTCTGCTCCGGCATACCACAGACAATATAGCTTATCGCCACAGACTGTTTCTTATATGCTGGAAATTGACAACCCGAAATGGATGCAGGCTTTTGTTAGCCGGCATCCATCAATGAAATTTAGTGTGGTAACTCTTCTACTTGGTAATAGGCGGCAGTTCCAGCGGTGGCTTTGTTGCCAAATAATAACTGCTAAATAAATTTAATGCTTTCAGTTATACAGGGTGTATCTAAATAACACCGAAAAAAAACAAGGGGCGATTCTCCGATGAAAATTAATAGGGGTCTTTGGTATAAAATTTTTTGAAATAACCCTTCCCTGAAAAGTTACGCCCCTCCTAAAATTACAAAAAAAATTGTTTTTCTTTTTTATCTTCCACGTACATCAAGCTAAAGAAACCAAACTTGGTGAACATTATCTGTCAATAAAACTACACTTTTTGAATTTTTTTCAACCCTGAACTATTTTTGTAAGGGGTTGAAATAATCAACCCCTATGACATTTTTTCTTATAATTTTTTTTTCGATAAAATTTTTTCCTTTTAAAAAATATGTCTAAAAAACCCCATTCATTTACTAACTTTTTGATCTCTTCAAGTTTCTTCGAAAAGTTAAGGATTTATGACAAAAAAAAATAAATGTATTGTAATGTATTTTTAAAAAGATGAGCTGTTTAACGCGAGTGTATTTTGCCGAAAGATCTAGTGGCCTGTTCTTTACAATGGAATCCGTAGAAACAAATGTCAATGTCATTTATTGTCATATTAAATAACATTTTATTAAAAAACACTCAACCAAATAGTTGACCTATGATTCTACTAGGCTAAGAAGTTTGGAACTTAGACTAAAAGTGAACAAATGATGAATAATGTTATAACAGTAACAAAAAATAAAAATCTGTCGGATATTGACAATACAATCTACAAAAAATGTTGAAAATGATTGCCTTCAGCTTCAATACAAGCATCTACTCTTGTTCTCATAGAATTGCGTATGCGTTCAAATATTCCTGGTGAATTTTTTATCGTTTCACACCCTGCTACAATGCGGTTTCGCAAATCATTGATATCTTCAACTGGCCTTGAGTAGATCAAAGATTTCAGATATCCCCATATGCAAAAATCCAAAGGATTAAGGTCAGGGGAGCGGGCTGGCCAATTTACATATCCTCCTCGACCTATCCATCGATTGGCATACACCTCATCCAAGTGACGTCTTGCACGTATACTAAAGTGGGCTGGTGCACCGTCGTGCATAAACCATAAACGTTGCCTAATTTGAATGGGAACTTCTTCAAGAATAATAGGTAATTCTTCGAGAAGATGACAATATGAGTCACCATCTAATCGTCGTGGAAGAAAATAGGGACCAATTAAATGATCGTCGATAATTCCGAGCCACACATTTAATGAAAATTGATACTGATGATTTCCTTCAAAAAAGTCATGAGGATTTTCCTCAGCCCAAATATGATTGTTACGAAAATTTCTAATACAGTCTCTTGAGAAATTCGCCTCGTCAGTAAATAAAATATTTCTTAAGAACTGCGGCGCTTGGCCGATCATATTAATAAGCCATTGACAAAAAACCACACGTGGTAAAAAATCTCGAATCAGTAACGACTGCACCCGTTGGAGATGATAGGGATATAACTGTTGTTCTTTTAAAATTCTAAAAACTACCGAATGGCTTACATTTAGGACACGAGCTATTTTCCTGGTACTAGTTTCTGGGGATTCCTCAATTAAATTAAGTACGGCTTCATCGACAGCTTCAGTTCTAACTTCTCGGCTACGGCCACAGTCATGACTTCTCTTTTCAAATTTTCCAAGTTCCCGCAAGCGTTGGTGAATATTTGTGAACGTAGTATGGTGGGGTAATCTACGCTCTGGGTACTGTTCAGCATAAAGTCTTTGCGCTTCCAATGCATTACCGTTAGCATACCCATATGTAAAATGCATATCTGCCATTTCTAAATTCGAATAGTTAACCATATTTTCGGTTTATTAACTAATATTTTCTACACAAAATCATGAAACTTGTGAAATAGTAAGAAACAGTAACAATAAATGACATTGACATTTGTTTCTACGGATTCCATTGTAAAGAACAGGCCACTAGATCTTTCGGCAAAATACACTCGCGTTAAACAGCTCATCTTTTTAAAAATACATTACAATACATTTTTTTTTTTTTGTCATAAATCCTTAACTTTTCGAAGAAACTTGAAGAGATCAAAAAGTTAGTAAATGAATGGGGTTTTTTAGACATATTTTTTAAAAGGAAAAAATTTTATCGAAAAAAAAATTATAAGAAAAAATGTCATAGGGGTTGATTATTTCAACCCCTTACAAAAATAGTTCAGGGTTGAAAAAAATTCAAAAAGTGTAGTTTTATTGACAGATAATGTTCACCAAGTTTGGTTTCTTTAGCTTGATGTACGTGGAAGATAAAAAAGAAAAACAATTTTTTTTTGTAATTTTAGGAGGGGCGT
This sequence comes from Anoplophora glabripennis, assembly GCF_000390285.2. Lineage (NCBI taxonomy): Eukaryota > Metazoa > Arthropoda > Insecta > Coleoptera > Cerambycidae > Anoplophora > Anoplophora glabripennis. The sequence goes on from NW_019416792.1 coordinate 145,372, forward strand.
AACTTTTCAGGGGAGGGTTTTTTCAAAAAATTTTATACCAAAGACCCCTATTAATTTTCATCGGAGAATCGCCCCTTGAATTTTTTCGGTGTTATTTAGATACACCCTGTATAATTAAAGAGATATGGAACTTATCTTCTGTTTGGAAATCACATTTGCCTTAAATGCTAAATAAAATAAATCAAGTTAGAATTAAAACTATGAATTTACCTAATTAATTATTTATTTTATATCACCTTGGAATGGGAAAATTCAAAAACTTGAAATTAATGTTTTTAGATTTGTGCGTCGACTTCAAATATGGTAGGATATTAACACCTATGTTTAAAAAAATTGCATTATACAGGCTGGTACTGCTCTCTTATTGTTGATTTCTTTAGATAAGTAAAATAATTATTGACACAAGTGTTGCATATCATGGATGTCAGTGGTAGTGCTCATATTTGTGACACAAGGTGTTTAAAAAAATTAACACAAGGTAAAATTGCTGGAACTCAAGGAGTAGTTGAATACGAAATTTCTTTAAAAAAACAACAACAAATCATCAATCAATACAGCGCACCGTTTCCGAGTTATACGGCCTTTTTACTCTATGATGTCACACACCTCTTGTTTCCAAAATTTATTTTCGACATAAGGGCTTCGGACCTTTTGCATTCAACGCAGAACTGACATACAGAACCAGGGGTGTGGGAAGATTTTTTCGATTTAACGCACCATTTCCGAGTTATACGGCCTTTTTACTATATCACGTCACACACCTCTTATTTCCAAAATTTATTTTCGACATACGGACTTCGGACCTTTTACATTCAACGCAGAAGGAACATACAAAACCCGGGGGGGTGGAGGGAGATTTTTCAATTATTTTTTCGATTCAACACACCGTTTCCGAGTTATAAACACTTTTTTATCCTATGATGTCACACACCGTTGGTCCCGATTTTTTTTTTTGACATGCGGGTTTTGACGTTTTTCACTCGATCACCAATCAGAACCAAGTGAGATTTTTTGATACTTAGAGTCCAAACAAATACTGTTTTTTTTTCTTTCATTTACTGTGACACCCCTCGCTGCGTCACCCACCGAGTGCTCTACTCAGAACCAAGTGGAAATTTGTTTATATTTCCAGCCATTTCCGAGTTACGAGCAAAAACCGTTTTTTTTCTCATACTGTGTAACATCATAGATCAAAGGCTAAAAAGGCCACGCGCTCTAACCCACGTTCCCTCCCTAGGTGTCCTAAAATTGCTGGGGAAGCCTCAGAGACTCCTGAAGACAGCAAAGAGATAGATAGAGATAGAGAAAGAGAGAAGCCCTCTATGAGGACAGAGTCACTCTATCTCTATCGCACACTATAACGCTATCTCTCTCGCACACAATCAGACAAAAACGACAGAAACGAACCTTCTTTTAAAAATACATGGGATTTACCATTATTAGAATAACCCATTTTAATTTAAAAAATTTAAAAAAATTACAATGGGTTATTCTGATGACGAAAAATAAAACATAATTAACTGTATTATTCAAATAACAATAATGTGCAAAAGTTCTTCAGGAATATTGGCAAATTTATTTTGGAGGAAGAATCCCGTCAACGAACACTAAAAAATATTATTAGAAACCTTAGGTGGCCATAAAACAGCCCCGATATCAGTCTTTAGACATATTTTTGTGAGGACACTTCAACAAAATATATTATTAAACACCTGAAAATTTACAAGTATTGAAAGAAAAATACAGGGCGAAATGTTTGATAGTTTTGAATTTGTTTTTGAAGCAATTAATAGTGAATTAATAATAAATAATAATAAACATATTTTCAACTGTATCATCACAATTACTTGCATGTTGATTTGTAAAAATTGTAGGTATTTTAATGTTATTTCGTTTTTAGGTATTCTCCTTATGTTGTTGTAAAGGTTAGTTATAAAAATCGTTGTTAGTTATATTCATAAGGATGAATTTTAATTTTTTTAATGATTTTTTTTATTTTATACATATATATTTTATGCCAGCAAATTTTGATGTCAAAAGAAATAAAGGAAAAGTCGTACATTTGTATTTAAAGTTTCTTTCTATCTTTAAATATTAAACCTATAAGTGGATGTCAAAATACAAAAAAAAACCTGTACCTACATTTCGCGACGTACTAATAACCCACTTTGTATATTAAATAAATTTATCGGCATCATTAAATATTAAAAAAATTATATTACAAGCTGTTTAAAATATTATTGCAAATTTTGTTTATTTGGAAATATATTTTCTGCAGTATTTCAATACCAAAAAAATGAAAATAGTAGGTAGCTAATTAACGAAATTATGATTAAATAACTTCATTGTAACACCGCTGCAGAATATCATACAACAATTTTATCAATATCTACATCATACATTTAAGTAAATACAGTACCTAACGCAAAAAACAGATATTGATAAAAAAAAGTGTACAAAAGAAATCCTAAAGTACGCCTGGCAACATTACCAAAATCTTGTTTATATGTTGCTAGGATACGCGTAGGTATGCGGGCCGCTGCATTTGATTCTTCCTAAAATTCTGCTGGTGGTGTACTCTACCGGCCTATTCGAGTAGCGGTCTGTGGCGATAGCTATTTTTGTTTGTGCGCATACGATGTCCCCGCGTTAGCTATTTACGTTTCTTTGGACACACAAAAAGGTTGCTGGTCGAGGTTCAAGGACATTTTCCTATCGAGTATTCAGGCAGTGTTAAGCGAATTTCGTTGTTCTGTGCCGATTTGTACATTCCAATATAGTTGGGAGTTTTATCGAAATTCACTGTTGAATGTGATTTATGTATTGGTGTGACTATAATCACAGTTCACGACCTATGTCGGATTCTGAAACAATTGATCTGTAAGTAATCTTTTCCGGCCCACATGATTCTTATTCTAACTAATTATTTCCTTAATCTACAGGATGCTTATATTATAGCCAACAGGATAGTTCAAACCACAGATCAAGAAAAGACATAGATAAATAATTCAGGGTATTTGTTTGAATCTCAAATGATTCATGTTTGTATTTACTATTCCCCGTGTTGTGATTGGTTCATTTAAGTTTCGCGCCACTTTTACGCTCACATTTTGACATTTGTCAGAAAAATTGAGTTCGCCATTGTTGTGTTTCGTAGTGTTATCTATATTTTGCGTTTTTAATGATTTCGTGCTTGTTAGTAAGATTTTTTCCAGTGAAAAAAGTGTTGGACAATGCCGAAGAAGTGCTACATTTGCAATATGTACCAAACGAAAGAAAATCAACGATCGTTCTATAAGTAACAATAATCATAGACGTAGCAATAAAACAAGCTGTTGGGGTTAAATTTAAATATTTCGCTTTAACAAAATTTAAGTGCCAAAAAGCATTAGTAAATCAGATAAACAAAGACGTAAAAAATGTAATCGATTTTTTTATATGTTACAGATTTCCAAAAAATCTTCTAATTAGAAGACAGTGGTTTAGAAGCTTAGGAATTCCATATACAGGAACAATATCTATATATACCCATGTATGCTCTGACCACTTTTGTAATAAATTGCAGGATAACATTCTTAGGATAAGGCATAAGTTAACAAAAAATATTTTATTTCATAATCAATAAATTTCTATTTGAGTAACATGGTTCTCTTTTTTCATTCATAACATTCATTCGATATGGACCTAAAAATAAACCAATTAACAGCTTTATTAGGGACAAACTTTAGCTCCAATAATATAGCCGTAACACGCAATGTAAAAATCTACATGTAATTCTATATAAAATATATATTTAAACCTGTTATAATTTTTAGTTTTCTATATAAATTCACACATATGTGTTTGTGATAGGAAGGATTAATGGACCGACTCTATAAAATGAATTATAATTTTAAAATATGGTCAATCTTTTAGTTTCCTATATACAAATTTTATATAAATTCTATGTAAGAGTTGATACCAAATTTTACACCGCGTCATACAGCTATTAAAATTAAAACTAGGGTATACCTACTCAAATAGAATTTAATTACTTTGTTTTGTTAAAATCTCATGAAAATCATATTCATTAACAGCTTAAGAGTATGATAAAATGTATCATTCGTTTTGTATATAAATGAGAGTAAAATTGTGTCAGTAGATCATCTCCACCATATTTCAGAAAGAAGTAAATGTAGGGGACTGTGAAGTTCATAAGTAATAAAATAGGTTGAAGAAAAATAATATAAATAATATATAATAAATAATCTCATAGATACCTTAAGAAATAAAACAGGCTTACTTAGCATACCTATTAATGGCACTATATTTTCCCGTATTATGAGTTTATCTGCGGAAAATAAAATTTACAATTATAATTATTAAACTTGCTATTTTAGTTGCAATCAGCCCCTTTAAAATGATACGCTATTTTAGGGCTTCATGAATTACCTATTCATTCGTTCGAAGCCTTTCTTCCACCTTTATACTGGCTGTCTCGCATTTGGGGCTTGTTATTTAATTTCCGATTTTTATTCTCCGATTTCATTCCTTGTATAAGGACAAGTGGATCCAACTGAGAAAGAAGTATTCGCCTCTCCAGGATTATTGTAAGATAACCATGCCATTGCAACAGGTCATACTTTTCCGTTATTATTATTTTTTTGTTTTTGACTTTGATTATCAAGTGTGCTACGGAAAGTCTATTTGGTGCAAATTCGAGAATTTAATTACTAAGTATTCTTTTTAACATCTACTATAATAGCTTTCTTTTTTTATGTGTTTAAATATACATTTAGTTTTTTTATGTCGTAGTAATAAAATTATTGGTCTGTATTTCAAATAAGTTTGGCGATATATACAGTGTGGGCCATTAGTGTGAGAAAGTAAAATAACTCCCTTGTTATTCGAAATACTTAAAAAAAAGTTTATATAAAAGTTGTACAGAATCAAAAAACCTAAAGAACAAAATTAATGTGAAGCACACATGGCAATGAGTAAAAACGGAACACGCCAAATATTACATTTTTTAAATGGAATATTCTGTATATTTTTTAACATTCAACTACTAACACTTGGAGCAAAAATTTTTGACAGAGTTATAGGTAAATGTTAGGCAAATACTCATATATTAGCTAATATAGATATTTTATACAGGTCATTTTTTATAATACGATCATTTTAAGAAAGTTCAAACCTAATTTCCTAAAATTTTTCAAATGGAACACCCTGTATTTTATTGCTCTATTTTATTCACATATCAGTCCACTTCAACTTTTATTAAGCATGTTCTACACCTAAAGTTGTTAGTTTTTAAGATATAGCAACATTTCTGGAAAAAACTAATTTTTATTATTTTCGGTCGCACGAAATGGCTTTGGAAAAATCACATTGTGTCAACTTATCAGTTCATAATTTATCATTCCATTTTGAGTTAATTTTATTAGGTAATATTTATTTGTGGTATTCTATAAAATAATAAAAATTAAGTTTTTTCAGAAATGTTGTTATATCTTAAAAAACTAACAATTTTAGATATAGAACATGCTTAATAAAAGTTGAAGTCGACAAAATAGAACAATAAAATACAGGGTGTTCCATTTGAAGAATCAATTTTAAACTTTCTAAAAATGATCGTATTATAAAAAATGCCCTGTTTAAAATATCGATATTAGCTAATATAGAAGCTTTTGTCTAACATTTGTCTATAACTCTGTCTAATCATTTTGTTCCTAGTGTTAGTAGCTGAAAGTTAATACAACTTTTTCTAGGTCATGTTTTTCCAAAATTCTAAGAACTTTCTACATAACTTGGCAACCCCGCACTAAAATGATAAACTGTTTATATTGCCATATATAAAATTTTCTCGGAAATCCATATGTGTAAAAATATACAGGGTGTTCCATTTAAAAAATGTAACATTTGGCGTGTCCCGTTTTTACTCATCACCCTGTATGTATCAAATTAATTTTGTAGTTTAGGTTTCCTAATTCTGTATAACTTTTATATAAACTTTTTTTTCTGTATTATGAGTAACAAGGGAGTTATTTTACCTTCTCACACTAATGGTCCACCCTGTACGTGTATATGTATAATATTTATTTTTTTACGCCATTTCTTGAATCAATATTTTACTGAACCTACACCTTTCAGGCTGAGTGATTTGTCGGCACTTTTGTTACGCACTTACGCTTCCAAACTACATCTACGTTTTTTTCTTTCATTTTTTTCCTCATTTCTTTTTTAATATATGTGTGTATATTTTGTACAAATAAAGTTTATAAGCAAAAAAAATGAAAAGAATTGTAACCAAGCGTAGCAAAAATTTGCGCCCAACATGGGGCCCCAAAAAATTTGAAAGCCAAATATTTAAATATTATTAAATATAAACGTAATTCTTAATTTTTATATTATATTATTAATCATTCTTGCTTCTTCCTTGTTGGATCGTATTATATGGATTATATTGAAATTCGACGTACAGGTAGGAGAGTTAAGTAGGTATTATTAATTATTAGGGCCTTTTCTGACTTATTTATTCATTTTGATTTCGTTTTTGAACTGCTCTGGAAATAGATTAGGGTTGTTTACATTTAGCCATAATAATTTTATTGCATTTTATCTTGTTTAATTTAACATGTCACCCCCACAATTTGAGGTTAATAATAATAGACTTAATTCTGAAGAACTTAAATGTCTCGAAGGTTGATTTAATGCGAAAGACTGCGGAATTTATTAAAGTTGAAACATGAATATTGTTCTATTGATTATCCAACATATCCTTTCAGTTTTGCACAAGATAATACTGCATTAGGTGAGAAAATATCTGAAATTCAAGATCTAATTCAAAACTTTGATGGTAATGATGCGATTCATAGAATTTTTTTCTAAATACGCTTTTGTGTTTTCGTTCATCCCCTATTAGGTCTTCTGGATTCAGGTGCTACACGTACTATTGTAGGTCAACCCGGTCTTGACATTTTTAAAAATTTAGGTTTAAAATTAGTCCCCGACATACTCTAATTTTAGGCATTGATTTCTTTACTTTTACGGATATAGTTCCAGATCTTAAAAGAGATGTTTGGCATAGTGTTCAAGCTAAGGATAATTTGATCCTTGCCCAGAGAAATATTTTAAATAATCTTCTTGAAGAAAAATTTAAATTAATGGGGAAAAGTTTAGGTTATATTATCTTCACGGAACACGACATTATTACCGACGCTCGTCCTATTAAACAGATATACTATCCCGTTCCGCCCTTTAAACAGAAAATAATTGATGAAGAACTTAAAAGCATATTAGAACAAGATATAATTAAACCGTCTAAAAGTTCCTGGTCCCCTCGCATTTTATTAGTTCCGAAACGTGATGGCAGTTATCAATTTTGCGTTAATTATTGCGCATTAAATGCCGTAAACTAAGAAGGATGCGCGCCATTATTCTATGGCTAGAAATTGGCCTCAATGATTTGGGATCGAGGGGGATTATCCCTCTTTATCCTGCCTCATCTCGTGTAGGCCTGGACAGCCTTCGTAGGTGGGCCCCATCCGTCGTCTATCCCGACATATCCGCTGCTTTATATCTCCGCAATCCTAGATCGTTTACGTGGTGCTAAATATTTAAGTTCTATGGATATTAAGTCCGCTTATTGGCAGGATCCTGTCAAAGAATCTTGTAGAGAACTGCATTTACTGTCTCGGGTGGTCGGGGATTATCATTATCACTTTAAAATAATGCCTTTTGGTCTTTCTAATGCCCCTGCAACATGGCAACGACTTATTAATACTGTCCTTGGTCCAGAATTGAAACTCTATGTGTTCGTATGTCTGAATGATATCATTATTATTTCACCTGAATTCGACACTCATATGACCAGTTTGTCTCAAGTGTTTGATTGTTTATACGCAGCTGGACTAATTGTTAGTCAGGAAAAGTATAAGTTTTGTCGTCCCTCATTCAAATACCTAGGTTATATTGTGGAAGCAAACGGTCTTCATGTAGATCCCGAAAAGGTTGAAGCCATTCTAAATGTGAAATTTCCTACAAATACAACTGAGGTTAGACGTTTCTTAGGTATGGCAAGTTGGTATAGGAGATTTGTGCCCCATGTTTCTTCTATTGTCGCTCTTCTTACTCGATTAACTTGTAAAAATTATCATTTTAAGTGCACAGATGATTGTGATTGTGCTTTTAAGGCTATTCGTGATAGGCTTATTTCAGCTCCTATTTTAATGTGGCCGGATTTCTCCCGTCCATTTGTTTTTCAAACTGATGCCTCGGGTTCTCAGATCTCTTACTAAACAAGAGATAAGTTTTTCCACTACAGAGCGAGAATGTCTTAGTGTAATTAGGATAGTGGAAAAACTTAGACATTATCTGGATGGTACCTACTCATTTAATAGTATTTACTGATCTTGCTTCCTTAATTTGACTTAACAGACTCAAAGATCCAACCGGTCGTCTCGCTAGGTGGGCTGTTCATTTGCAACCTTTTAATTATACTATCGTTCATCGTAAAGGAAAAGAAAACGTTGTACCAGACTATTTATCTAGATCCGTTCCTGTTATTTCCAATTCAATAAATGCTAATTCCAAAAATAATTTATCGATTAAAGATCCATATAAGGATGATCAACAAAGTAAATTCACATCCAAGAAAATTTTCTCAATGGCGTGTTGATAATAATAATAATATTCTCTATAAGTACCTATCTGGAATGTAAATATTCGGAATTATCCGATGTTGATATTGATTCTTGGAAAAGAGTTGTTCCTAGATCTGAAAGAAAACAACTAATTGCTATTTCTCACAATACTCCCTCTTGTGGTCATTTAGGTGTATATAAAACTTTTAATAAATTATCAAATCAATACTATTGGCCTAAAATGCGGGTTGATGTAGCAAATTATATTCGACGGTGAAAGACGTCAGTAACCAAACCCAAGCCTTATAAGGACATATATTTTTCTTTGTTAGGCTTATCTATTTTATAACATAAGATATTTCTAGGAATTGTCAAACCACATCCTTTTTATTTATCAATATTTCATTTAGTATAAATACTCGAGGTTTGCCAATTCCAGTCAAGCATTTGCTTCAAGCTATTCATCATAGTACTTCGTACATAACTCGAAGCGACTACAAAGCAAGATTGCCTAGCAATCTCAATCCGTAGTCATAGAGATTCTTGTACGGTTACTAGTAGCTAATAGTAATACTGTAACAGTTCTGAATATATACATTATATCAGTCTAAGTGTTTTTTTCATAAAAGAATCTACAAGGTAATTGGAAATCCATCGTGGAAGTTCAAACCTTACATAACTGACGCAGTCGGTAGGATACCGAGGCCCAAACCTTACATAACTCGTGTTCTTGAAACCTGAACAAAACGCTCCATCAGGGTTTATGGTTCGAAGACCGCATGTCACTAAATTATGGGAATTAATTTCTGCTGATCTCGTAGGTCCACTTCCAAAATCGACTCTTATTTATCTTTATATTCTAGTTGTTGTTGATAACTTCCCTAAGTTTACAATATTCTTTCCCTTAAGGTCCGCTACTGCATCTTCTGTAGTAAAAGCATTAGAAAACGATGTCTTTATGATGTTCGGTGTCCCAACGTCAATAATCGTAGACAACGGTGTCCAGTTTCGTAGTCGCGAATTAAAAAATGTATGAGAACATATTAAGCATAAATTCGTTACACAGCAAATTACCATCCGCAAGCAAACCCAACCGAACGCGTTAATCGTGTATTGTAAACTATGTTATCATTTGCTGGAGAAAATCAGCGTAAATGGGATACATTATTACCTAAAGTTAATTGTGCTATTCGATCTGCTAAGCACGAAGTGACTAAAAATTTGCCATATTTTGTAAATTTCGGCAGGGAAATGGTATTACAGGGCGATCATAACCATTATAATTATGATCCCGATATTTACCTTAACTTGAAACATAATCAAAAGGAAATAAATAATCGTAAGCAAGGATTTCAAAACCTGTACAATGATATTCATAACCGATTGCTTAAAGCATCTCAAATTAGTACATCAAGATACGATAGATAGATAGACGGCGCAATGTCCAGTATGTCCCTGGTCAACAAGTAATTTTGTATTATCTGATGCTTCAAAATATTATACGGCTAAATTAGCATTCATAGGTCCTTTAGTTATTCATAAACGCGTATCCCCATTTACCTACCAATTAAAAGATCTGGAAGGCAATTTGAAAGGAATTTGGAACGTTAAAGATCTTAAACTGGCCCTTAACCAAGATGATCAAGAACATTGAGAATTTCTACGAAATTCTCTAGGAAGTAAGGGGGGGTGTTCACATTGTAAAAAAAATTGTTACGCTTGGTTACAATTTTTTTTTGCTTATAAAGTTTATTTGTACAAATTATACCAACATAGGTATATTAAAAAAGAAAGGAGAAAAGAAAAAAATGTAGAGATAGTTTGGAAGCGCAGGTGCGTAACAAAAGTTCCGACAAATCACTCAACATGAAAGGTGTAGGTTCAGTAAAATATTTCAAATACAGATATCAAAATTTAGGACACCACTAGCAATAAAACGCAATCCTACTAGGAGATTCCCACATTGACCGGTTTTCCAAACTACGACTTTTTTGCAATGTTAAAGAGATGTTAAACACAAAAGAAAATTAAATACAATGTGAAAATCATTCGATATAGAAGAATTTTTATTAAAAGATAGAAATAGATAATTTATATAAATATGTAAACAGATATTGTTATATTTACGGCTACTTTAAAGATAGTTAATAAGTACTATCTTTAGAATTTCAGGAGTGCCAATCGTGATCACATAAGGCGTACAATCAACTATTCAACATATCACTTGATTCAAGAAATGGCGTAAAAAAAAGAATATATACATATATATATATAT
>NW_019416792.1:159553-172833 GCF_000390285.2 Anoplophora glabripennis
AACACCGATTCTCAGTCAACGTATGGGCTGGAATAATAGGTGACTATTTGCTCGGGCCTTTCTTTCTACCTCAAAGGCTTGATGCAGTAGAATATTTAAACTTCCTAGAAAACCATCTCCCTGAGTTAATGGAAAATGTTCCTTTAAATTTGAGACAATACATGTGGTACCTCCATGACGGGGCACCTGCGCATTTCAGTGTTCATGTTAGAGAGTATCTACATATGCGGTTTCCTAATCGATGGATTGGAAGAGGATATAATGCACCAATAGCCTGGCCACCGCGATCACCGGACTTGAATCCTGTCGATTTTTATCTTTGGGGACACGCGAAATCTCAAGTTTATGCAACCCCTGTTGATACAGAAGATCAACTTAGACTGCGAATTGTAGAAACCTTTAATTTAATAAGAAATAGTCTATTCATATTCCAAAGAGTCAGATTTAACTTTATAAAGAGACTGACAGCATGTATCGATGCAGAAGGAGGTCAATTTCAACATTTATTATAATAACATATTTTGTTTTAGTTCTGTTTTGGTTACTTAATTAAAAAAATTATTTTGGAAATTGATTGTATTCTTAAAAATTCACTAGGCTTAAGAAATGTATGTAAATAATTCGGAAGCACTCATCTCTCTGCATTTTGTAAATTTACTAGAAAACTAAACATTTTACATAAAAAACACAAGAGACAAAAAAATTTCTAAATTTAATGGTCTTTCTAAAAATCTTATGATACTTGCTGTACCTTTGCAGAAAAATTTTTTTTAGCAAAAAATAGGATACAGGGTGATAAAAAAACACCCTTCTGCTTTCTCGATTTTATTCATATCCGCATTATTTATTGATTTCCTAAAGCTGATTAGCCCCTGAAAATTTCATTAAGTTTTCTTTTTCCAACAAAGAGTTACGTCATAAAAACTACTTTTATAGTTGCACCTTTGAAGGTCTGTAACTTCAAAATGGTGCGTTTAAGAGGTTATGTTTATTAGAGTTTTTAGTCATATTTTTTTATGTACTATCACCACCCAAAGTTTGTAACATACTTTACGGGACACCCTGTATATATCGCCAAACTTATTTGAAATACAAACAATTTTATTACTATGACATAAAAAAATGTATATTTAAACACATAAAAAAAGAAAACTATTATAATAGATGTCGTACTTAATGTATAGATGTTAAAAATGATACTTAGTAATTAAATTCTCGAATTTGCACCAAATAGACTTTCCGTAACACACTTGATAATCAAAGTCACAAACATAAAAATAATAATAACGGAAAATTCTGACCTTTGCAATGGCAATGGATCCACTTGTTCTTATACAAGGGACGTAAATCAAATCGGAGGATAACAATCCGAAATTGAATAACAAGCTCCAAATGCAAGACAGCCAATATAAAGGTGGAAGAAGGAGTTCATACAAACGAATAGGTAATTCACAGAGCCCTAAAATAGCACGAATAATAAATGTCTTTTTTTTAGATAATCACACCTAAAGCTTACACAAAAGGTTGAAATTCTTAAATGTTGCATAAAAAAACTTACTCAAGGATAAAGGGCGGCTTCAATTGTAGTCCAATCTGCAATTTGGGATAAATATCTAAATATACATAGGTATGTATTTCAGTGGTTCGTTAGAACTATCCTGTTGGCTATAATATGAGCATCGTGTAGATTAAGGAAATAATAGTTAGAATAAGAACGATGTTGGTCAGAAAAGATTACTTACAGGTCAATTGTTTCAGAATCCGACATAAGTAGTGAACTGTGATTATAGTCACACCAATACATAAATCACAGTGAACAGAAGCATTCACGCTACATTTGTAATAAAATTTTATTTATATTTGGAATTCTAATAGTAATTAATAGTAAATACATATGGACTATTAATACTAAATTTACAAACTATTTTAATTTTGCTTTATAAATATTTTACGTTTATTTCAACTAATAAACGAAATTAAATAACTAGAATTTTAATTATTTATATTTACTTTAAAATGTGATTAGAAAAGAAAGAATGAGTAAAATAAAAGTGTAACGTAACAGTACCCTTACAATTCTGGTTCGATATCATAGAGGACACCCAAAAACTTATTCCAGAATTTTCTCTGCTTTCAATTCCTGGTACGAGTCTCGCTACAGCTATTTATTTATGAAGAGAGGATCTGGGTACGATATAAACTATTTTTTTTGCAATAACTAATAGTTCCCAGTACTCATTACGTTTTGGTGCATGCAAGTGCCAAATTTTGTCCTTAACGAGTCCTACAAACTTTTCTCTTCGAAAATTTTCGGCGTCGCCGCGTTTTCGAACGGGTTGATTTCGGGAATTATCGTTCTGACACTATGCTACAATGCTATACATGCAATTTTCTTTTTTATCGGACTGGTCAGGTTTTATGACAAAAGAATTAAAAACATATTTGTCCGACAAAAATCATGCCGCGTTCCCATTTGTCCACCGTCTCCAAAATGTCAAAATGGAGTCATGCAAGTTCAATTTTGCGTAAATTGCTTAAGTAATTTGTGAAACAAGCAGTGGTCGACTTGTCCGACAAAAATCATGCAGCGTGCGAGTAGTCCGACGCCCCAAAAATGTGAAAATGACGAGATTATGTTTCCTCATACATGCATGTCGGACAAAAGTAATACATGATGGAATAATGTATTTTAGAACGAAAAGTAGTAGAGTCCGACAAAAGCATCGGGTTAAGGCGCCAGTCCGACAAGAAAACAAAACAAAATATTGTTAAGAAATTGCATCTTCTTACATTTTTCTATTTAGAAAAACAGTACATAGGTATTCCAAAATATTTCTACACACTCACTTGATTTAAAATCCTTAGTATATACAATCACGTAACATAATAATATAATTCTCATCGGAAAATCTGGAAAATTTAGAAAACTTTTTTTAATAACTAAAATCCAAACTTTTTAAAATCTTTTTAAATAAATCTATGATTATTTTTTATGGGAAAAATATTTCTTTGAAAAGTCTGAAAATATATTATTATATTAGTTTTACGTGAAAAAGGTTAACTGTCTTAATTTTTATTAAAAGGTATTTTTGTTGAATGTACGTTTATAATAAAACAAATTTGAACATGAGGAAGATAATAGTATTTCAATCTCTGATCAATAAAAATATTTAACTATGGGTAAGTATGGTATGGTATGGTAATTGCGCTTTTACATTTATAAAAAAGTAGAGCTAAATTAGCTGTACTTTTTAATATTTTTATCATGTACTAAGCCCCCTCTACGAAAATCCTAACCTAACCTTTTTTTTTGAGAAGGGGAAACCTTCAGAAGGGTCCCTGCGCGATGATGTCGATTGCGCAGGGGACTGTGGGACTTCTACCCACTAAAACCCCTCCCCTTGTTTTCCTAAAGTAGGACTTAGGACTACCTTAACCTAACCTAACCTAACGTAACCTAACCTAACTGTGAATGGAAATCCACATAGTAAGTATAGTATCTAAGTATATACTCGTATTATTAATTAGATCGTGGAACCTTATCCTGAAACCCACTACAACGAGAGGAGGGATAGCAAGATCGATGAAGTGCAAGGGACTAATCGAGGCCGCCACTAGCAAGAATGTGATATTTCTTGGTTTGCTACCCTCACGGATGACCAAGGACGATCCGGAGCCACGGACCGATCACCCAAATTGAATACTCAAGGGCTTCAGTGCTCAATGGCTTGAATGCTCAATGGCTTCGAGTCTGGATGTATTCGCATTCGAAGTGTAGAATTCTACAGTTACTGCCTCTCAAAAACGGTATAGCACAGCTGTGGCTAGCCTCCGTTTCATTCGGAAGCATTCGGAACATGATGGGATTCTGCTTAAATTTAGACTGTTACCTTGATAGTAGTTCAGCTAAGCAAGGCCTATGTTACTGAGATAAACAAATTAAATACTGCTTAAAAAAATAGTAACATAATTGTTCTAAAACCTCGAAACGATTTTAATATAATATTTCATATAAATCAGATTAGTATTTTCATTTATTTTTTATTAGGTTCGTTTTTTAAAACGAAAGTTATTATGTATTTTAAAACATAAATTAGTTTTATTTATTTCATTTATTTATTTAAAATAACATATCAGTAAGATATAAAAACAAATAGCAACGCTAATAGTGCAGGAATACAAATTAATATGTTAACTCCGGGTGCCCCGGTTTAAACTGCCCAGTGGCGGCGTACACAAGAATTAAAGTGCAGTTTAAAAAAGTAATTATAACTCGATTATTTATTTGACTAAAAAAGATTAGATTCGTATTCAGAGAAACACATACTATTACCTCTAAAAACTGACCCTCACTTAAAGTTACCCCTGTATAAACCAGTTTTAGTTGCCGTTAATATTGATTTTTACGCTATAGATTTTAAAGTGTTTTTTAATTGATTTATAGTACTCCAGGAAAAATCTGTCGTACATAGCACGTTAGATAACAACAGCTTTGTCAGCGGAGGTTTGGCTGTGCATAACACCACCTTCGTTTAACGTACGTTGTATAGTAATAGGTCAGGCGTTACTTGGGCCAGACATGGCCTTGATTTTTCCAGATGGAGCGCGGGATCCCAGATAGACGGACAAATTATAATTTGATACCTGATAGTTTGTTTCAGGTATTACATTTCTTAAGCATTCAAAAAGAAATCAGCACATTGTTTGACGTCGAAAGTATATAAGTAGATAGGCTATGTTACTACGACGCCAAAATCCCATGTAATTTCTTATGAAGGTTCATCCTGGTAATTTTTGACGAATTTTACCCCCTCTCCTCCACTTTTAGGCCACGCCCATCGACCAATCAGAGCGTAGCATTCAAAATGGCCAAGTCTCTCGACCAATCGCGGCAAATTGGCGGTAAATTTAAAATCCAGTAACGATAGGTTGTTTTATTAATCGGAGTGTGGCAATAAAATTGGTGGTAAATTCAAATTTCTAGATTTAAACGTTTGCGCAATAGAGATTGCGGAGTGAAGGAGAGAGGTGGGCTGCAATTAACGGTAAATTTAAAGTTGGTTTCGAATTTTATTTAAATTAAAAAAGTCTTGCTCTGTCTGAGATTCGAACCCCGAACCTTTGGATTCCAAAGCGAGCCCGTTACCTCTAGACCACCGTAGTAGCATTTAACAACCAGAATAATGTGGTTGATATATTGATGCTAAATAATATTTCAGCTATTAGTATAAAATTTACGGTTGGGTAGCTTTTAAAATCTGAGGATAAAAAATTTAATTACTAGAAGAATTCCATGCTATTTAGGAAATGAGTTAATATGAACAAAAATAAAATAAGTTTAATACATGCGCAGAACATACTTGTAATTAGTGCCTTTTTGGTGGTAAATTCAAATTTATAGATTTAAACGCTTGCGCAATAGAGATCGGAGTGAGGAGAGAGGTGTGCTGCAATTGGCGGTAAATTTAAAGTTGGTTTCGAATTTTATTTAAATTAAAAAAGTCTTGCTCTGTCTGAGATTCGAACCCCGAACCTTCGGATTCTAAACGAGCCCGTTACCTCTAGACCACCATAGTATCATTTAACAACAGGAATACTGTGGTTGATATATTGATGCTAAAAATATTTCAGCTATTATTGTGAAATTTCATAATCTTAAGATGAGAAATTCAAACACAGCTCCGTTCAGGTCTCTTAAACGAAAAAACATGTGCATTAGCACCTTATATTTCGCTAACGGTTTGAAATAAATAGCTGTGTCACTAAAATTGGGTTAAGATATTTACAAAACATCAATTTTTTTACAAAAGTTTAACACGAAAACGAAGCATTGTCTTAAAATCACTGTCTGTTAAATTTATTGTACATACTTAATTAACACCCTGTATAACATTATATATTTAATTACTAGAAGAATTTTATGCTATTTAAGAAATGAGTTTAATAGAAACCGTTGTTATTGTTATCTTAATACTGTCGTGTCATCTGTATACAGGGTGATTAATTAACAATGGGAAAGTCGAAAGCTGAAGATACTCTACGTGAAATGGTGACGATTGGTGTAAACATGCCTTATCCGAAAGTTAATAGTTTCGGAAATACAGGATGTTAAAAGTTAAAATTTTACATCGATTTTTTGCGATTATTCTGAAAATATGTAGGTTAGGAACTTGAAAATTTGTGAAACTATATTTTTTTAGGCAACGAATAAGATGCGTGTTGTAATTTCAGCATTGCTCATAGGGGGCGCCACTTACGACCAATTTTACCGAAAATTGAGTTAATAACTTTTTACCCTGTATATTTAACATGAAACTTAATTCAAAACCTGAAAGAGCTATCATTTTTCCATTAATTATGTACTCTTGTCTCATTTCGGTATCTCGATCGGTTTTCGAGAAAAATCGATTTAACGAACACTATCTTTTTATAATATGAGAAATTAAAAGCGAAACAAACCAAGTGTTTCTTCGTGTTATTGCAACAATTAACAATAAAACAAATAAAATACGTAATTATGATTTAAAGTAATTGTTCGAAGAATCCACCGTTGACACTGATACACTTTACACGTTTTCTGAGAGATCTTCCAGTTTGAAACAACATATTGAAATTGCGTCTGACTTCTTGGCAGCGATTTGTATTATTTGCCACAACTCTTCACACGAGCCAATAGATTTTTTGTAAACTATATCTTTCATTCGAGACCAAATAGAAAAATCAAGTGGATTGAAATTCGGACTTCTGGATGGCCAAGCAAAAATGATTACATGGCCAATCCAGCGATTTGGAAAAACTGCATCTAAATATGCACGCATTGGCCAAGAAAAGTGCGGTGGAGCTCCGTCGTGCATGAACCACATGTCTCTTCTTAAATAAAGTGGAACTTCTTCAAGCCGTGGAAGCATTTTTACTTGGCCACCCAGAAGTCCGGACTTAAATCCTCTTTACTAGTTGGAAGAATCTATTGGTTCGTGTGAAGAGTTGTGGCAAATAATACAAATCACTGCCAACGAAGTCAAACGCAATCCCAATATGTTGTTTCAAACTCGAAGATCTCTCAGAAAAACGTTGTGTAAAGTGTGTAAATGTCAACGGTGGTTTCTTCGAACACTGACTTTAAATCATTATTACGAATTTCATTTGTTTTATTGTTAATTGTTGTAATAACACGAAGAAACACTTGGTTTCTTTCGCTTTTAATTTCTCGTGTTATCAGAACATAGCGTTCGTTAAATCGATGTTTCTCGAAAACGAATCGAGATACCGAAATGAAACAAGAATACACAATTAATGGAAAAATGATTGCTCTTTCAGGATTTGAATCAAGTTTCATCTTAGACACACAGGGTAAAAAGTTATTAACTAAATTTTCGGTAAAATTGGTTGTAAGTGGCGCCCTCTACGAGCAATGCTGAAATTACAACACGCATCTTATTCGTCGCCTAAAAAAATATAGTTTCACAAATTTTCAAGTTCCTAACCTACATATTTTCAGAATAATCGCAAAAAAACGATNGTATGTTTTGAGAAGTTCTATGAATTTGCTAAAGCGCGAGTAGTATAAAGTACAGTATTAAACATGATTCTGGGTTAAAATTGTAAAATCGTTGCACCTGCACTCGCGCGCGCTGGCTAAGCTAGGGCGTAGGTCTAGGGCCTGCATTCAAATGTTTTTATACACATTTTTTTCACATAGCGGCAGATCATTTCATTTCAGTTTGTTAGCGAAACACACACTAGCGAAGTGTTAAAATGCACAGACTAGAATAGTGGCTGGAAACAAGTGTCAATATTTTAATTGTGGTGAAACTCGAAAATCGGGAGTTCGAATGTTTCGGTTCCCACATAAAAATGAAGATTTATGCAATAAATGGCTTATACATTGTGGTAAGTGTAAAATTCTTACATACGTGAATAATACTACTGACTGCATTTTTTGAATCCATATTTTTATTTTTGCAAATAATAATTTAAAAATATAAGATTGTATAATCCCACTGTCCTTAATAATAATTTTTCAGATATTAAGTTTGCTTTTTTAATACATGTACAGTCGCCGCAACATAAAGGTTTCCAACTTAAGAGGTTTACTAACTTTAAATGGCCGATGCTCTGAGTTATTAATAAGAATTTTGAAGATTTACGGCTGTCAATAATTGCTTTTACTTAGGAACATATAATAAAAAAATTGCAGACTGCATATAGGCAAGCGGTTAAACTCTCATAATTTAAACAAAATATCGTTCTCAGTAGAATTCTTTATGGTGCGAGTGTACATACAACATAAATTACAATAATAATTTACTATATCATAAAATTTTCAAGTCTTAATAAAAATATTCTACCCTATTTTCGACGGTGCTGAAGACGAATTTGAAGTTTTTTTCGGTCGATTCTAGTTTTTCAGAAAAAATAAATGTACTCTATACAAGGTGTTCGGAAAATGTCATATCCTGTACAGAAATGCCACTTTACTAGTGACTGAAATCAAACTTTTCAAAATTTCCAAGGCATACTGAATTTTACGAACTTGAAATCGTGGCACATCAATCCCAGAAGACCATATTGTAACTCTAAAATTTTTTGTCATTTACAAGAGTCGTATCACCTCTCCGACGACACAATGTATGTTTATTATTGCATTTTGATAAATATTTTATTTATTATGTGTTATGTGTTATGTGTTCAACTAATTTAACACTTGCCACTTTTTATTTTATTTATGCATTATTCTTATAATGCANTTAATAATAATTTTTCAGATATTAATTTTGCTTTTTTAATACATGTACAGTCGCCGCAACATAAAGGTTTCCAACGTAAGAGGTTTACTAACTTTAAATGACCGATGCTCTGAGTTATTAATAAGAATTTTGAAGATTTACGGCTGTCAGTAATTGCTTTTACTTAGGAACATATAATAAAAAAATTGCAGACTGCATATAGGCAAGCGGTTAAGCTCTCATAATTTAAACAAAATATCGTTCTCGATCTCAGTAGAAACCTTTATGTTGCGAGTGTACATACAATAACATAAATTACGATAATAATTTACTATATCATAAAATTTTCAAGTCTTAATAAAAATATTCTACCCTATTTTCGACGGTGCTGAAGACGAATTTGAAGTTTTTTTCGGTCGATTCTAGTTTTTCAGAAAAAATAAATGTACTTCTATACAAGGTGTTCGGAAAATGCGTTAGAAAATTTTAGGAGAAGATTCTGCACGAAAAATAATGTTGTAAGTCATTTAACAAAATGGTTACCATGATACAGGGCGTCAAAATCAACATTTTATTTTCAATTTTAAAATGATTAATTTAATTTAGCTGTAATACCCCATTGAATTAAAACTAAATAATTTTGTTTTAGGCAATGTGCAATTGATTGGGTTGCCTCTACATATACTTCGCCAAAAGTATATTTGCGAAAAGCATTTTATAGAATCTGATTATAAAACGGATAAAAAATTTTATTTGAAAGCTACTGCAATTCCGACTAAATATACAGATTATTTCGATGAATTAGACTTAAAAGTCCTAACTCCTCAAAGAACGTACAGTGGTCGAAAACGATTCAGCAATGAAAATCTAGGTGTTATTAGCAGTAAAAAATTATGTATTCAAGAAGAGATTCAAAATAAATCCGACTTAAAATTTCTCGACGAGATTTCAAATATGGAAGATATTCCATTCCTAGAAAATTGAAGTTGCATAAACAAGTTTGATATCAAATTAAAAAGATTAAATATTGCCAGTCTCGAATTGGGGCATTAAGGAAAAAAAGTAAAAGAAATTAAACAAAAAAAGACAGCAGTTTTATCGACTTAACGTTAATTTTTAATAGAAAACTGAACGAGCATGCCAAATTTGTTCCCAGCCTACTTTGATTTTTTTCCGTATTTCAGACTAAAAGTCAAAGTAGGCCGCGGACATTGAAATTTAGAATACTTCCCAGTTCTCCATTACGAAAAAGTTTTCTTAATAAAATTTTGACGTATCACACAAAACGGCATTTTGTTATCGAAAATATTCAGGCAGAAATTGAAAGTACGGCTATGACACTGAAATTGTGTACACCTACCTAATTTTTTATTCGGAGAAACTTTTCTTAATAACATTTTGTCATATCTTGTACAGAAATGCCACTTTACTAGTGACTGAAATCAAACTTTTCGAAATTTCCAAGGCATACTGAATATTACGAACTTGAAATCGTGGCACATCAATCCCAGAAGACCATATTGTAACTTTAAAATTTTTTGTCATTTACAACAGTCGTTTCACCTCTCCGGCGATACAATGTATGTTTATTATTGCATTTTGATAAATATTTTATTTATTTTTCGTAATGATGTGGTTATGTGTTATGTGTACAACTAATTTAACACTTGCCACTTTTTATTTTATTTATGCATTATTCTTATAATGCACCCTGTTACCATTTAATTATTTATTATAATGTTTATTTTTGTTTTTATTTGCTTATTTCATATATTTATTTATAATATTTATATTTTTATTTATTTTCAGATTTGTGTTTTCATTATTTTCAACATTCCTACTTTCTTGTATTTTATATATTTTTTGGTTACATAAAAAGTTAGTAAAGACATACATGTTACAATTTTAAGTCGAAATAGTTTAAGTCGAATAGTTTAAATATATGTGTGTTTCGTAACTATAGTCCGTAGCTTCGTAGCGCAATTTCCTTTGGATATTTTAAGAAAACGCTTCGTATCTTCAGAATGTTGAATTTAATATCTTCTAAATGCTGTTTTCTAGAAATTGAATTTTGGTACACCGTGTACTCGACTTCGTATTAACGAAAATTTAAAATTTACATATAACAGACATTATGGTAGAAAATATTAAATAAATTTAATAATCCCATAAGACATTTAGGTGGCACACCCTGTATACTTGTTTAGTCCTACATATAAAATTGTTTACGTTTATTTATTACAAGTATGTGAAAACAATTCTTAAAATGTGGGGTGAGGATATCAGTAAACGCATTTTTAAAAGTTATTATTTTATATGGGTAAATTTAAACAGTAACAATGAGTAAAGAGTACTTCAAGGATTTTATTTTTGTGTTTACTTTTGTTCTACACGTTTTATATTTCAAGATTTCAGTACCTAAAAATGCCAGAAATTTAACTATTTCACGGCCGGGAATACGGCCGCCGGCCACCTTAAAATTCATAAACGCAACGCGCTTTATTAAGATGTGACAACAGCGGCAGTACCAATAAATGGTTGTCATGGAAACGGACGCGCTAGTCTGCTTCTTTGGAATACCGCTATATTCCTAAGTTTTGAAATTTTAACAAGTATGCATCTTCGCTAAATACATTCCCAAGAACCTTCTGTAGCGTAGCTATATATTCTGTGCTTCTAGTAATACCATACTTTCTTGAAAACCCGAAACTTTATTTAGCTTCAGTCATTCACTTTTATGAGCGTAATACCAAAGACATACGCCCTACGAACACGGATCTATTTATTTTAACCATTAAAAATCCCATTCGTCCGGCATCCACACAAAGAATAAGTAAATGGATTAAAATGACCCTAGCGGCTAGTGGTATTGATACCTCAAAATTTTCGAGTTACAGTACTAGACACGCAGCTACTTTAGCTGCACATAGAGCAGGAGTTTCGACTGAGACAATTAAAAACACAGCCGGTTGGACACAAAAATCCAATATGTTCGCGAGATTTTACAATAAACCACTTTGTCTTGATTCTACTGCGTTTGCAAAAGGTATCTTAAAGTCAGTGACTGACAAAACCTAGTTTTACCTTAGAATACTTATATTGCAGCATTATGTTTTTTGTTCTCAGAATAAACTTTCTTTTTTTTAGAAATCTAGAATACGAAATATAATAAAATTGTCAATTGACTTACCTTAAGGAAGTTTGACCCATATTATATGAGTATTGCCGTTCGAAGAATTACAAACCCACCCATGATCCCACCCTATCTTCGATCTAGATTTTGTGCAAACAAAATTGCAGTGAGGCCCTTTAGCTGGAGGCGCTGGAAGTGGACGGGGTGGGAGTGTGGGCTTGTGAGGCAGGGCTGGACCTAGGAATTTGCTTTAAAATACGTGTGGCACGGGTTTGGAAAAATTGCGACTACAAGTAGTTATTGTAATTCTTCGAACGGCAATACTCATATAATATGGGTCAAACTTCCTTAAGGTAAGTCAATTGACCATTTTATTATTATATAAGGTACGCATAATAATATGCGTTTATACAAGGAGTTGAATCTTCACGATTTTACGTAAAAAAGTTTATATAAACATGTCCGCAAATGCTTCATTACCATGATACAGGGTATTAAAGTTTTAGGTAACAGTAACAATGGTTTACAGTTAATTCTTCAACAATCGAAAGCACACAGAATTTCAGGTTCGAAAGAGACTAAAAACTAAAACAAAAAATTATTATCCGTTAGTCAGAGCCTACTGTAGAACATTTTATGGCTTACCCAAAGAAAGTTTGGGGGGCTGAAAAGGAGGCCTGACCTCACAATAAATAGCAACTACACAGGACTAATGATGCAGGCAACCTTAAGTTAGCCTATGTTCTATATTTAAGCTGCTTATCTCAAAAACTGTAGGATACAAAAAACAAATTATTGAAATTTTAACACCCTGTATCATGGTGACAAAGCATTTGCCGTGTTTATATGAATTATTTTACTTAAAATCGTGCAGATTCACCTCTTTCGGTCTAGACACACTACTCTGAAACTCCCTGCTCTATTAATAAAAAATGTAAACATTAAATGTCTTTTATAAAAATATATAAATATATAGAATATATGGCAATCTTTTGTCGCCTGAGGGTTATTTCTTTAATTATCTACCTTTAATTAATTATCTATTTAATGCTCGAAAGAGTTACTATTCAATTCTCGAAAGGGAGTTTATTTAGTTATCGTTATACTTTAATTAACACGTGGGAACTTAGAAATGTTGTATGTTCAGAAAATTACTTCCAAGCACTTACCCTTTCATTGCTTACGTGGGATGTAATCCAGTGGCTGGCTATACAGGGTAGCACTGAAGTTGGAGAAACAAAGGAAACACAAAACTTCCAGGAAGGGTTTTATTAACAATAAACAAAACAAACAAACAAAATAAAAACACAACGGCTCGACGACATTATTAATTAATTGATTCAATCGCGACAGCGTACCGAGATTCAGGGAATGCGCGCTCTATACAAAATTTAGAAAAACTATCAAAATTAATTAATTAG
>NW_019416792.1:173942-195907 GCF_000390285.2 Anoplophora glabripennis
TCAAGAGACATTTTTTTTTAGAATGAAACAGGCTATCGGAAATAATTTTTTAAATGGTAAAAAAATAATAAGACAAAAAATTACGTTGGAAATAAATTTTAGGGGTTGCGTTTTCCACCCCTTACAACCATGGGGTAAACCAAATAAATTACTGGCTAAGTGTCTTTTTGGTAGTAGAAAATGTCAGGTTAATTTCAATATTGTAACTTGTTTAGTGCTTGTGAAAAAAATTGTTAAACAAATTTTATGTACCCCCTTTAAGGGGCTGTATCTTAACAAGGGATACTCCAATAAAGTTTCTTTATATGAAACATCCTATCTTTTTTCGATGAGGAATCACCCCCTTAAATGTTTTTCACTTATTTAGTTACACCCTGTATATTTGAGGGCAACTTTTTCGTATTTGCTGCGGAATGGCGCGCTATATATGGCGAAGATGGCGAATTTATAGTGTGCACGTTTTCTTTTTAAAAGCAAAAATATTTAAATCAGTAAGTAATACCTGCACCATAAATGTAAAACAGAGTTGGGTAACTAAAACCTTAAAACGTACAATATATGCATATTGTGCACACTACGATTGTAAAACTTTCAATTATATTTAATGTTTTTAGTTCTAATTTAGATTATAATCATCCCCATCACATTACCAGGCAGGTCAGGGGTATTGAAAGAGTATTATTGGGACAAAGATACATAAATAAAAAGCCTTCAGCAATGGCTATAGATGCGATTTTAAAATCAGATAGCAATTTAATTAAAGAGAATAATTTGCAAAAAATTAAGTCTAAAAGTTATTTAAAAATCTGAGACGTTCGCAAAGTTAGATAGAGATAAAGATGACGCCATTGATTTGCATTTAATGCGAAGAGACAATCCAGAATATATAAAGCAGATACCTATGAACCAATGTATGCGTAAGTCCATAGTAAAGAACAAATGGGTACAATAAAATATGAACTAAAAACTTCTTTTTAGTTCATATTTTATTGTATCCATTTGTTCTTTAGTAATAGCAAAAAAATTACTGTACATATTGATGCTACAGGAAAAGTAGTAAGGTAGCCTAAAATTTCCATAAATGAAAAAAGAATTTTATTATATTCCATTGTTATCCAAGTAGGGGATGAATCAAATAAAACAGTGTGCATAGTTTCTGATTTTATTTCCAGCATGTACGATATTAATTCCATTTCAAGCTGGTTAAGTCATTTTAAATCATTCTGGTTATCACACAGTACAAAATGGCCAATTTTGGATCGATTTTAGTATGGCAGAAATAAATGCTGTGAGTTTATATTTTAATGATTAACCCTTTATCCATTATGTAAACCGATTTAGAAAATGTAACACATTTGGCTCTATGTTGTGCTCACATGATTATCTTCTTGCATTAATAACTATTATGCCGACAATCACGTAAAAAATATTTTAAAAGAAAGCTTTGCTTCTATTTTCAATATAAGCGATATTCGTATAATAGAAGAATGGTTTTATATTGTTATACTAACCTCAAAATATAAAGGACTTGCAGTGGACCATGCAGAATCGGAACTTATTACATTAACGACAAACGAAATGTCATATGACGAATACTTATCAAATATTAAAAATGATAACTGTCTTTGTTCAGAACCCTTAGATGTAATAGAATCGATGACAAGATCAACCAGTATAAGACATCATTATTTTATATACACTTTGATAATAAAAGAAAATCCTAGCAACAAGTATATGCAATGAAGGAACGGAAGATAAAAGTCTTTACTACTCCCCAGAATTTCTCCAGGTAATTTTAAAACGTTACATTACATACAGGTCCAGGTGCTTATGTTTATAGTTGTCATTTTCGAGATGGAAAGAAAGAAAGATCATTATTTGATGTCACACCTGCCGAGAAGAAAAAAATCCTTCTAAAAAAAAGGAAATAAACCTCTCCCTCTTTGTCAAGTTCTACAACTATTATTGACAGATCAAGGTACTCTAGTCATTTGTCTTTTTAATATTATTTTTGTAGCGACATCATATTTTTTTAGCGTTACTGCAGAAATCAGTGTGCCGGAAGAACCGTTTGTAGAAGCNTGTGTTGACAAGAGTATTTTACTTTTTGCCCATCCGTTCTGGGAACTAATAAATAAATGACTGCGCGTCCCGGCTTTTGTTACACTTTAACTAAACAGTCTTCAGCAATAAAATAAAATAAATAATTTCAATCTTATTGTTTTAATGAAATACAGGGTGTTTTACAATCGGAGCGGTCTGATCATAAATACCAAACGCAGCAATTGTTAAATTTATAACTGGTAACAAAATTGCTAACAAAAATGGTATTCTGATCAGGTCTGGATTAAGGATAATCTTAATCTTATACGCGCGAATAATCATTGCTAACCACACATCTGAAGTTGGCTGGATAACACGTGTAATGTTGCCAGACTAACTTAAATGTCATAAAACAAACATTAAATTTAGAAGGAAGTCTACAGAAGTGTTTGCTGAAAACAACAAACGTATGACAGAAGCTTCAAAAGAAATGTCTTCCAGCGTCTTAGAATTAGCTGTGGCTTTGTCGTCAATTGCAGAAGCATTGACATGTTTGGCACAAAAGAAAAATGAAACCTGTGCTTAAATCAGTATTTGTTTTACTTACCATCATTAGATTTTGTATAGCAATAAATGTTTTTTATATTTGTTTGAGTATGAAATAAAACAAAAAGTATTCAAAAACTTTAAAACATTTAAAATATTCAAATTAAACTCCATATGCAATTTATCACTCACTTAAGTCGTTTACAAGTTGTCTTCTGATTAAACCGCCCTTATGATTTAAATATGTAATTATTGATGGAGCATGATTCTCATCTACAGGTGAAATAATTGAGATATGCGTACTGTCTATGACTCCAATTGTATTCTATTGTGAGTTTTGAGTCTAAGGGTCCCTTAAGTATTTCATAAAAACCCAACAAAACACGCCCTCGACTGAAGTGTAGTTGATAGATCCCTTGAGGGACTGTTTATAGGTTAGATTCTTTCTTAATCTGTTTTGATTGTTGTCCGTGAGGCTGTTATTTTTTCATACTTTATTTTTACAATGGAAGAGTTTGATGACCATTATGAAAAGTTTAATGACCAATTTGAAGATGGTAATGAAGTTCAAATTAATCGTGTGCTTAAAAAATATATAAGATATGCAAAATCCTCTTGAAATGTTTGACTAGTCGGAGTTCCAGAGGCGGTATAGATTTCGAAAAACCTGTGGTACAGACGTTTTGTTGCCTTTAGTGCAACAACTTATGAAATATTTGTGGTTTGCCAATACCTCCAAAATTACAACTTTGCACAGCACTCAGAATTTATGGTAGTAACAGTTTTCAGGTAGGTACTTATTTACATATAAATCTGTTTATGGAGTCATACTAATACAAATTAAATTATTGTTTAGTTAGTTCATGAAGATATTCGTGGTTTGAGCCAAGCAATTGGTTGCAGAATTATAAAAAAAAGGTAACGGTGTGCTTGGCGGAACATTTAAATGAGTACATTCATTTTCTGCGAGATCATAACAAATTTAGAGAAAATACAACTACTTTTTATGAAATTGCAAATTTTCCAAGAGTTTCTCGATGTATTGATTGTACACACATAAAAATTGACAATCCTGGAGGAGACAATGCAGAAGTCTTCCGAAATAGAAAGGGTTGGTTTTCACTGAATGTTCAGGTAGGATTTAAAATTGTATAGTAAAGTCATGTTGACTAAAGATACATGCTTTTATAGGTTGTATGTGGTCCTCGTTTAGAAATATTCGATATTGTTGTTAGACATCCGGGATAAACACATGAGTGTAATTTTTAATCGCAGTGCAGTCAGAATGCGATTAACTACAACAAATTCCAGGATTGCTTCTTGGTGATAACGGATATGCTTGCCAAAATTATTTGCAGACAACAGTTTTAAATCCTGTGACAAGACCTGAGCGGAGATATAATTATGCACATATATGCACAAGAAATCTTGTGGAAAGAGTGTTTGGCGTATGGAAAAGATTTTCTTGTTTAAAAAGTGGATTACGGACAAAAGTAGAAACTTCGGTTGCAATAATTTGTGCAACTGCAATTTTATACAATATAGGTATTTTGCAAAACCAAAATTAAATTCTAGATGATGAAAATAATGACGCCGATGAAGGAACACTTCTCGTATACAATCAAGAGGGTGGTGCTGGTCTAGCTTTCCGAAGAGCATTTACTAATACTCATTTTAATATATAGAGTGATTTACATAGTTCCATTATTTTTGTTATTTTTAGACAGGTATCTTATTTAATAGGATACAGATGTAGTTTATAGTTTTGAAATGAATAACAAAATATTTGCCTACTCCCACCCCAATATGGCAAAATAATAGCTGCATAATAATAATCTGAAAAACCAGTAATAAATAATAAATAAGTAATTTTATATAGACGGCATAATAATGCTTTGGAAAAACCTGCCATAAATAAAAATTATTCTATACAAACTGTGCTGTTCAAGCAAATCTGTACCTAATTTATTTAAATTATACTTTGTTGTACCTATAAGTATTTAGATTTTTAATTTTGTGTTTACGATGAATAACCATAAACTAAAACTAGTAAGGACTGTAGTTCAAAATACACATTCATATTTAGAACAATCATTAAACAATGTAATGGTGTGTGATCAGTATACATGCCCAAACGATTGAAACTAGTTCATTTTCTATCGTTGAATAGTTAATTTTTGCTTGATTCAAGGTTCTGGAGGCATAGCTTATTGGTTTGTTATTTTGAGAGAGTACTGCGCCTATTGCAAAATTAGAAACGTCAGTAATAACTTCCTATGGTTTGATGGAATCAGGAAATGCTAATATGGGGTCATTTGTTAATAAAGTTTGACAAAATTCGAAACAATTACAATAGTCTCTAGTTAATTCAATTTTTTCATTCTTTTTTAAACAGTTTGTTAAGGGTTTCGTTATTTTCTCAAAATTCTCTATAAATTTTCTATAATAGCCTAATAGTCCTGAAATGATTTAATTTCCTAAGTCGTTTTGGGTATGGGAAAATTTTGCCTTGATTTTTTTCCGGAATGGGTTAATCCCCATCGGGTGTTATTACATGTCCTATAAAGGTTACTTCTTTTCTGAGGAATTCAGATTTATCTAATTGAATTTTTAAATTATTTTTCTCGAAGGTTTTAAATACTAATGTAAGGTTTTGCAAGTGTTCCTGTAAACCGTTAGAAAATACAATTATACCATAGATTCTGCAAGTCTTTTAAAACATTGTCCACGCATCTTTAAAAAGTTGCTGGGGCGTTTTTTTAAATCAAAAGGCATTCTAATGAATTCGTAATGACCATTATCGACTGAGAAAGCGGTTTTTCCAATAGAGTTCAGGTGCAGTTCAATTTGGTGAAAACCTGATGCTGTCGATGTAACAAAAGTAACTTTTTGAATATACGGGCGTGTCATCTTTTGTCAAAATTCCATGTTTCACCGCATTACTAAAACTTAATTTCTCATTTGATTTTTAAAAATATGAGCGTATTTGTCCCATAATTGAAATAGTTTTGTTCGTTCTTCATTGTTCAGGTGTAAGGTTCTTAGTAGGGATTTTAGATTTAACTTTTTATTTGGATTCTCATTTTGTGATCATACGTTTGATATTCTGATATAGGGGTGAATTTTAGTTTGGTGGGGTCGAAGTTATGATATTGTGTATCATAGTTATGTATTTCAAAATATATTTTATTATTCGTTACTTTAGAGTGGTGGGATATATTTGTTTCCTTTATTTCAGAAAACGTTTCGGAGGTGTGGATATTTTGAAGGCCTAACAATGTAAAGTCGGCCAAACTGCATTTATAGTATCGCCCTGTGGTCAAGTATTATTTTATATAATTACAAAAAAAAAATAATACCACAAACCGAACTATAGAACTATTTTTGTAGTCCTGGTAAATTTAAAGCAAAGAATAGCGTTTAAAAATATTTAAAAATTGCAAGTGGACTGGATAAAAAAATTGGGGAGTTATACAAATTATGTTACAATATATATTTAGAGACATATATACAATTATGTGTATTTTATTAAAATATATAGTTGTAAGCACCAAGACATGCAACGCAGGGAACGTCGCCGTCGGACCAACGAAAACAAACAAACACTCAAAGCCCTTCATAAATTGTCTTGATATATATGTATAGGGGAGAGTGTTCCACAATGAAACATTCTGGTTTAAAATAAAACAAGCGAATATACATCTACCGCCATCTCGTGAATAAAAGTTAACTAACATTCGAGCTCTACAAACGAAAATACGTTATCATACCGGCCGCGGTTTAGCCAGTGTTACCAAGTCAATTCGAGAAAAGTGGTTGTAGTAACTTTCCACCTGCTCCTTCAAAGACGATTTCAAGTTTAGACGCGTATAATATTAAGTGATTAATATTGTGGCAGGAAGCCCTGATATTTTACAATGTAAGTAGCCTTGTTAATGTCGTTAATTATTTCATGTTTAGTTGCAACACATTTTTTTGTTTGACTGTTTTACTGTGGATCAGCATGTCTGCCTCACATATGTTTCACAGTGCCTCATGCATTTCCTTACATTTATTTCTTTGCTGCAGATTGCAAGAAATCGTACACGAAAGACTGCAATTGGTTTAACCACCGCAGAGGTGATGAGAAATGCTATAAACCTGTATAATAGTGGCTTAACCCTAAGAAAAGTTTCTGAACAGACAGGTGTTCCTTTTGTTATACTTTTCCGCTATGCAAGGAAACAAAAACAAAATCCCCTTGAACAAATAAGGCTTACACCTAAATACAATGCTAGACAGATTTTTGATGCAGTCCAAGAAAAAGAATTGGTACAATATATTCACACCATGTCAAGAATGTGTTATGCTTTGACAGTAATAGAATGCAGAAAATTGGCTTACGAAATGGCCATACGAAATAAAATTCAAATTCCAGAAAACTGGGCAAAAAAATGAAGTGGCAGGTTTGGAGTGGTTTAGGGGTTTCAAGAAACGTTATTCTAATATTAGTATTCGTTCTCCTGAGGGGTGCAGCTTATCAAGAATGACGTTATTTAATCCGCATAATGTATCGACATTCTTTACCAAATTGGAGGCGGTTTATTCCCGAAGTGAAAACTTCTCTGACGTTTCAAGAGTTTATAATTTGGACGAGACATCAACCAGAACTGTCCAGAATCCTAAAAAATTATTGCAGGAAAAGGAATTAAACAGGTGAATAAGTGCACAAGCGGTGAAAGGGGGCAAAATGTTACTACATGCTGCATAATTAATGCTCTAGGAACGGCGCTGCCACCAGTGATGGTTTTTCCACGCAAGAATTTTAAAACCCATATGATAAATGGTGCTCCTCATGGTACATTGGGTCTTGCTACTACTTCTGGGTGGATGTGTTCCGAAATATTTCCACAAGTTATCGATCATTTTGTTAAATTCACATTATCGAGCAAAATAAATCCTATGCTCTTGATATTAGACAACCATGAAAGCCATATTTCTCTAGCTACTATAGACAAAGCTCGAGAGAATGGTATTACAATATTAACTCTACCACCCCATTGCAGCCATAGGTTACATGTTTTTGCCTCTTTCAAAGCTCACTACAATACCGTAGTAGACAGTTGGCTACTTTATCATCCAGGGACGCCAATAACTATATACCAAGTTGCTGAATGCGTTGGAACCGCTTGTGATCGCTCGATGACGCAAAGTAACATAAAATCCGGCTTTAGGAGAAGTGGGATTTTTCCATTTGACAAAAACGTGTTCAATGAGGGTGATTTTATGACTTCCGCTGTCACAGATCGACCTACTTAGATGAGCAAGAAGCTTCAACTTCTAAAGTCGATGAGACTGCATTAAGCGAATGCGATGAAGTCAAAAAAAAATTAGAGCCCAAACAAAAGCAAGGAGGTTTTATTTCACCTGAACAGTTCAGAGGTTATCCCAAGGCCTCCGAAAGGAAAAGTAAAATTAATAGAAGGAAGGGAAAAAGTATGATCGCGACGGATACCCCCGAAAAAAATATTATAGAAGAGAAGGAACAAAATAAGAAAAGACCGACAATCAAAGCCGTGGAGAACGCTAAACGCAAACTAGTGGAATCATCTGATGAAGATGATGAAGTATTGTCCGTTCACTCAGAAACGGAGGACTGGATTCCTGAAGTTAATCCAAATGGTTTCGAAGATCTTATGCGCTGCCCAGAGGTTGGAGATTTTGTACTGGTAGAGTTCAAAATTCAAGAAAAAAATAAGAAAAGCGTTTATTACATTGGACAAGTCTCAGGGAATAAAGATGAAAATGGCGACGCAGAAGTCAGTTTTTATAGAAGGCTAGCAAACAGCTAACAAATTTGTTCCGCCAGTAGTGCCTGACATCTCGACCGTTGCTGAGAGTGCCATTAAAATGATCCTGCCAAAACCAAATGAGCATGGAAAAACCAAACGTCAAGTGGCTTCGCTTTCCTTTGAAATAGGCTTTAACAACATCGAGGTACGTTAAAGGACCACCTTTAACATATTTCGATGTTAATCAGGAGTGTTTAATCTTCTATGTTTATTTAGAGTATTACATAATAACGTCTGAATTGTTTAATTCCAGATTCATTTTTGTTTATTTTCAGTTCTATTTAAGCCTAGAATGTCGTTTTGTAATTTTTATGTTCCTCGTGAAAACAAAATTGACGTTTTTCTTAATTTTTAAATGTTGTTACACTTTTTTTTTTAAATCTTAATTTGAAAAATTTTATATTTATTTTATTTTTTTATAATCTGTATTCAAGTATACTCACCCAATATATTGACCTATAAACCTAGTTTTGAAGGTTCCTTATATTTTCGCATATAAAAATTAAAAAACTGTTTCACTGTGGAACACTCTCCCCTACAGATATATAGGCTTAGAGAAGTTTTTGAGACATCAGATTTTAACTAGCCAGCGAAGTGTACTCGTCAACTAAAATGAAGTCGTTGTAATAATATTTAATATTGCAGTTTTTCTTACATAGTTTAATTTACTTAATTCTTTATATCATATAACAGATCGATCCACCTACTATTCAGAGAAAGTATTTCATTATTCTAGTTCCTATAGTCCTCCTGGTCATTTGCCGAGCTCATTTTGAAGTGCTTCTACCGCTTGAACAAGAGAATATCCCTTCCAAACTTATTTAATAGCAAACAGTGATTGACGGTGACTTTATTCGATTTATAATACCAATGACGTCACTCATGAGTTTGTCGGTGGAAGTGGTGTGACGGGGATCAACAGTTTGTGGACAACCTATTCGTTTTTATGATCTTGGGCGACTTATACTTTAGCGACCTTGATTATTATACACATATCATCGATTTTATAAGCAGAGATGTGCGATTTCGTCGTCTGCTTCTCTGCCGCTGTTTCGCAGATGTCAGTGGAAGTAAGTGCAGTTATTTAGGAAATACTGAATATAAAAGTACGGCAGCCGCTGCATTTAAAAAACAATAAGTAATAGCACGACAGGCGACAACAGTGAATTATGTTCTCTATAATATGGACAATATAGATTATGTTTAGTAATTGTAAAAACAAAATAAAAATATTTTGAGGAGTTTATATATTTCCCTGACCTCCCAGAAAACCCGGCATTGGTTTTACGTATGTCTCTTTTAATATCTTTCTATTTAATTTCTAACCTAAGAAATATTGAGAAAGAAAGATGTTACTGTATTGATTGATTGATTAGTGAGTGAGTTGTGTTTTCAAATGCATGATTAGTTAAGTGGTTTGTGCTATAGAAGTTACACCTTCGACGTTCCTTAGAACGAAAAGTATGGTATAAATAGTATAGTAGATAATTGCATGTATTTTTAGTAAATAGTAGATAAATAGCAGTAGTATTTTAGTTAGTACTAAGTAGGTAAATGTTAATAAATAACGGTTGTTAGATTTGTTTATTTACCTATTTATTAATTTAATAACCATGGAAATCTCGCATTGTAATAGATAGAAATCAATTAGCAGAATATTTTAATAATATAGCATTATCTTATAGTACTACGTTAAATTTGAATATTAGACAAGAAGTAATAGCTAAAGCTTCTATTCTTTTGTACGGTTCCGATAAGTACGACTATAGTAAAAATATTAAGAGAATTTTAATTAGAAATTCCGGAAACATATCGGCGTTGTTTAAAACTATAGAAAAATCCCAAGAAACACAAGAATGCACACTACGATTGTAAAACTGTCAATTATATTTAATGTTTTTAGTTCTAATTTAGATTATAATCATCCCCATCACATTAGCAGGCAGGTCAGGGGTATTGAAAGAGTATTATTGGGACAAAGATACATAAATAAAAAGCCTTCAGCAATGGCTATAGATGCGATTTTAAAATCAGATAGCAATTTAATTAAAGAGAATAATTTGCAAAAAATTAAGTCTAAAAGTTATTTAAAAATCTGAGACGTTCGCAAAGTTAGATAGAGATAAAGATGACGCCATTGATTTGCATTTAATGCGAAGAGACAATCCAGAATATATAAAGCAGATACCTATGAACCAATGTATGCGTAAGTCCATAGTAAAGAACAAATGGGTACAATAAAATATGAACTAAAAACTTCTTTTTAGTTCATATTTTATTGTATCCATTTGTTCTTTAGTAATAGCAAAAAAATTACTGTACATATTGATGCTACAGGAAAAGTAGTAAGGTAGCCTAAAATTTCCATAAATGAAAAAAGAATTTTATTATATTCCATTGTTATCCAAGTAGGGGATGAATCAAATAAAACAGTGTGCATAGTTTCTGATTTTATTTCCAGCATGTACGATATTAATTCCATTTCAAGCTGGTTAAGTCATTTTAAATCATTCTGGTTATCACACAGTACAAAATGGCCAATTTTGGATCGATTTTAGTATGGCAGAAATAAATGCTGTGAGTTTATATTTTAATGATTAACCCTTTATCCATTATGTAAACCGATTTAGAAAATGTAACACATTTGGCTCTATGTTGTGCTCACATGATTATCTTCTTGCATTAATAACTATTATGCCGACAATCACGTAAAAAATATTTTAAAAGAAAGCTTTGCTTCTATTTTCAATATAAGCGATATTCGTATAATAGAAGAATGGTTTTATATTGTTATACTAACCTCAAAATATAAAGGACTTGCAGTGGACCATGCAGAATCGGAACTTATTACATTAACGACAAACGAAATGACATATGACGAATACTTATCAAATATTAAAAATGATAACTGTCTTTGTTCAGAACCCTTAGATGTAATAGAATCGATGACAAGATCAGACCAGTATAAGACATTATTTTATATACACTTTGATAATAAAAGAAAATCCATAGCAACAAGTATATGCAATGAAGGAACGGAAGATAAAAGTATTTACTACTCCCCAGAATTTCTCCAGGTAATTTTAAAACGTTACATTGCATGCAGGTCCAGGTGCTTATGTTTGTAGTTGTCATTTTCGAGATGGAAAGAAAGAAAGATCATTATTTGATGTCACACCTGCCGAGAAGAAAAAAATCCTTCTAAAAAAAAGGAAATAAACCTCTCCCTCTTTGTCAAGTTCTACAACTATTATTGACAGAGCAAGGTAATCTAGTCATTTGTCTTTTTAATATTATTTTTGTAACGACATCATATTTTTTTAGCGTTACTGCAGAAAGCAGTGTGCCGGAAGAACCGTTTGTAGAAGCTTCGACATCACGAGAATGTGTTCCCACTTCAGTGGGCGACTTACCTATCAGTAACATTGCAAACAAATGCGGCTTTAGAAGCAGAAGTTTATTTTTTAAAGCAAGAAAATGAGGGTTTTATTAGGAAAACTGGGCATTGGTAAACTTATTGTTTTGTATACTGGCCTCCCTAACAAACAAATTTTTGAAGCGTTATTTAATTTTATTAAAGACATGCCAATCACTTATTACTTAGGGCGGAAAGTAGATAAATTAACCAACATTGATCAACTAGATTTATCCTGTTACTTACGAAAATCTGCACAAAAATGGCAGTCTAAATATGTACTTCAAACAAATAAAGTTTTTAATAAATTACACAATAAACAGAAACACTATGAAGAAACAAAATAAAAAATACGGTGAAGCTACACGAACACGAATTATGAAAAAGCATTGTTTAGATTCATGTACCTGACCTTTCCCAATAAAGATGGCGGAAATACGTCATCACTAATGCTGCGTATTATACAAATGGCGCTAGTATAGAACACGAATTAAAATCACTACACGATGTTGCTTATCTTTGCTTTTCATTTACATGTGTGTATATAGTAGTTCTAGATCTGATACATATATAAATGCTTGTATTCAATACTTTGACAAATGATGTAGAATTATTTAGATACAATAATTGCTCAGAGGACCAATTTTGTTTCAAGGACATACCCTATGTTATATCAGTTCCGAGCGAGCAACCGAGCTGAACAGACGTGTCCGTAAAGTGCTAGTGCAAGGAGCAAGGCAAATCTACTTGCCTTTATTAAGGCTACCTGGAAAGAATTACTTTCTTTCCTTAATCACCGACGTAATCTCCGGCAGAGACGCCGTCGGCATCTTTGTTACATGTACTTGTGCCGGGATTATGCTCAAATAGGTAAGTCCCCCTTTTACTTTGTCAATTATTTACTGTGCTATTTTTGAATACATTTTTATTTAAATTACGACCCCTGACAAACAATATATCAGGCAGACAAATTACACCAAAAGATACGCACGCCCTCTTAAGGGGGCATCCCCATGCGACTAACACACACACATACAAACGTACACACACACACACACACACACACACAAGAACACACACACACACACACGCACAAAATGTCGGACTCCGAACGCGAGGGGAACATATACATATACATGGACGATGCAGACAGAGAAAGACCCTCTTAAAGGGTCTCCGCTTCACCAAAAAACATGATCATTAAAACAGATTTATACGAACAGCTCCTATCACAAAAACAAGAAAACGAGACACTAAAACAACAAATACATGAACTCACAGAATAAAACACATCCTGACAATACCAACAAATACGAACTATGACAGCAAATCGTCGATTTCCAAAAAAAAAATAAACTTAGTATTATTAAAGTACACCAAAAACTCAACAAACTATCAACAAACAAATGACAGAAAATGCCCCAGACAGGCACACACACATGCTCCATACACACACGCAGAGAGAAACGTAAAAAACACACGGCGGAATCCTCTAGCGAGGACGAAGACCCCAGACATAAAAAATCTGATCAAGCAAACAAAACATGACCACAAACACCAAACAAGCCCCCCCCCCCACACCCAATCCCTCCACAAGCAAAATACCCCACAAAAAATTTCGACACAATTTTGTCGAAATAATAAATAATATGTTTGATGTTTTGAACAGCAGTCATGTAAGCACTTCTAAACTTATTGCCTATAATGCACTATCAAAAAAAAAAAAAATGTTTATGCTATAAACGCATCGAAAAAAAGCATTTGATGTAATATCGACACCAAAAAAAATTGAAAAGCAGAGGTTATCCACCCCTGACTGTTTCCCTGGTGTGGTAATAAATGTTAATGCCATAATGCAATTGGAACAGCAACAAAGAAATCAAGGATACAAATATTTACGTACATCCAAGTTAAGCCAAGACGCTCTTGATAATCAGTTCTCAATATATCGACAAAGAGGAGGGTAAGATAGAAATGCAACTGTTGGAAAACTTGTTGCAGCTATTAGATGATTGTAAACTTGATGACACCTGCTAGTCATCAAAATTTGAGTCTGATGGTACTGTTGTAAAATGACGAACGGCAATGGTGGTGAAGTGAGAGTGGGAGTAAGCCAGTAGAGCGCATACGCGTTTGATAGACAGATGAAGACAGAGGCCCCTGCTCCTGCTGCACACATCAAAGAAATAAGGATAACTTATCCTGTTCGAGGACATAGCTGTCTGCCAGCAGATCGGGTGTTCGGCAGAGTTGAGAAGTCATTAAGGAAAACCTTTCTTGTTAAGACCAAATTAGAGTACAAAAATATATATTCCAACTTTGGTATTGTCAAGGAACTTGGGGTAGACTGGAATTTGTATGATATAAAAAAGTAAAGTTGAAGGAATTTCTGATTTGAAAAGGATTTATTTAGTAAAAGAAAAAACAGAGAAACGACAGTAATAAAGGTCCGATGCTTCCAAAATTTTATATTCGAATATATAACGAAAATTTCAACTAAAACGAGGAAAAATCGACCAAAACCTAAGACTGGAAGAGATAGCACTCAATAATGACGTTAAAGAGAAAAAAAACATCTTTTAGACATTTAATGTCGAATAGTTCGGTTAAGAATGGATATACGACACATAATTAACTTGGTACAGAAATTCTTTAAGCATAAAGAACACATGCAAGCAATGTGGACTGTATTTTTGCACAAAGAAAAATGCTCAGACAGAATATCTTTTCACTACCGAAAAGAACAAAGCAAGGAATTTTCAAAAATTATCAAGAGTAAACTTACCTTTGTTTTTAAAAATATCAAAAATATTTATTGAGAACTAAAAGTTATGACAGACTGTCAATTTTCAATTTGAACTTTGTTTTTTTTTTTCTTTACTTTCAACAAAACGGACACCCAACGCATTCAACTCGAATCACTCGAGAATGGCTAGTTGGTCAATTTCCTGGGCGGTGGATCGGGCGAAATGGCCCAATTCCTTGGCCTCCTAGAAGTCCTGATTGAAGTCTATTGGAATTTTATTTATGGGGCTATATCAAGCAGAAAGTCTATGGGTCCCCGTTGAATAACAATTTATTTGAATGGAAACGAAGAGTAAAAGATGCAATTAATGGAATTCCCATTCAAGAAATCCAAAACGCGTACACAGAATTTACCAAGCGTGCTGGGCGATGTGTAACGATGGGTGGCAGCACATTTGAATAACCATTATATTATTTCTTTATATATGTTTATTATATTAGTTACATTTTTTTCTGTAATCAATAATTAGGAATTTGTACTTTATAGTTGTGAAAAATAAAAAAACAAAGTTGACCGATATTTTTAAAAACAAAGGTACTTTACTCTTGACAATTTTTGAAAATTCATTGTAAAAACTCCATGTGGATTAATTAATTGGACAAATTTTTTCAACTTCCTAGTTTAAGGCCAAGCAGAGATGATGCCCAGAAGCTCAAATTTCAACTCGATAAATTTTTGTCATTTACACCCCACGTGCACTTAATCCGTAGACACACTGTATATACATTCTCAAACATCAGCATTTACTGTATGTGGAATTGGAATCGCCTTCATTTTCATCAATAATAAAAGCGGATACGGAAGAATTTGGAAAATATTTATGCAATGGATACAACAAGGTGTGTCGGCAGGGTTTTCTTCATGTATTTTCAATCTCTAAGTCAGATTGAAACTCTCGTTAAGCGAAAAAAGATGGGAGATACGGTTTATATGGAGAAAAAAGTTTCCAAAATTGAAAAAGTTTACAGATGACGATCGTAAACAAATAACCGACCATGTGAACAGTATTGTTCTTCAATTATGTATACACATGACAGGATGAAATAAAAGTTTAAGGAATAGAGTAAGGGGAAGTTTTCGCCAACAAGTGTCAAAAGAGTTAAATGCGCAGCCAGCTGTAGTTAAATGATTTGACAATAAGGCAGTTCTACTTGTCAGTTCTTTTACCGATGCCTTATCCAATTAGTTTGGTCAAAATATACAGAAAAGAAGACAAGAGGAGGGTTGATGTACTCTGCCCACAAATTGTTTTAGAATACAACCAACACATGGGAGGAGTGGATTTAGCAGACATGACAGGGATGAAATTAAAAAGATGGTACTTGCGAATATTTTCCCAATTTTTAGATATTTTATATCTAATATTTTTTAAAGAAGATTTTGATCAAAGTCCCAAGCAATCTAAAAAGTTGATGGCATTAAAGGATTTTCGTATTATGACAGCAGAAGGACTATTGCAGAAAATTTTACAGAAAACCGTCCCAATAGGTCACCAACAACTACAAGAACTTCTATGGATATGTAGTATGATACATTATGGACATTTTTCAATTTTTTCATCGACAAGAGGAAAATACAAGCTGTGTATAAAAAATCAGTTTTTTGTAGTGTTTGAAATGTAAGGTCGACTATGTCTGCACAAGCTAGAAATTGTTTTTTTGATTTTCATCAAAAATAAATACCTAGTTTTTATTTGGAAACGAAACTGGCAACATAATTTTTGTTCAAATTAATAAAAAGTGTATTCTTTAATCTTGTTTTTTCTGTCTTTAATATACTATTATAAAACATTATCCTGTGTTACATGGGCCACGTTTTTTTTTTCTATTGAAAAGTAAATAAAATATTTTTTGTGTTTTTTTTTGCGTATAATTAGGTACTCCTAGAAACATCCAGAATTGATAAAAAAAATTTCTAGGCAGCATTTTTTTGCCTAACAAAGGTTTAAGAAAGTAACTTTTAATTACTGATACAATCTGGGATGTGGATGGTTATTTAGAAATAATGTTTAAATTATGTTATTGTTAATATTTCGTTACTCGTGCCTATAAAAACATTATAAAGAAATATAGTCTGCAGTCGCAAGAAGTTGCTTATCTTGAGGTA
The DNA here is from genome assembly GCF_000390285.2 of Anoplophora glabripennis. Lineage (NCBI taxonomy): Eukaryota > Metazoa > Arthropoda > Insecta > Coleoptera > Cerambycidae > Anoplophora > Anoplophora glabripennis. Next base: position 190,690 of record NW_019416792.1, read on the forward strand.
GGTAGTTTTTTATATACACAGGGATTTTACTATTTTATGAGATTAAAATAAACTCAAAATGAACAAATCATGTGCTAAGTGTTTAAACCAACAAAAGGATATGGCTGTGATAGCGACAATGTTTTGTTATTCAGTAGTTACCCTGAATTAACTGCTTCTGGAATGGAATGCATCCCACTGCGCAAGAAACGTAAAAAATACATTTTGTAACGTTAAAAATAAGGACTTTAAGCAACATTCCTCTGAAAACATTTGTAAAACGTAGCTTTAAAGACATTATGTTACGTTAAAGTAATGTACGTTTTAAATACGTCATATGCTAGATGTTTTAGTTCCTGTCTAAAATAATATAACATAAACGTCTTTGAAACGGTATCTGAAGAAACGTTATCACTGCAACATTTATAATACGTCAGTTTCTGAATGTAAATGAAATGGAACTGTCTTAACGTATTTATAACGATATATCGTAGAGGACACTAAAACGTTATATATTATTGTAAAAAAGACGTAAAATTAATATGACTCATAAACGTGCAGTATGCTTTTAGATAAAATGATTAGTTTTGATTACACATGACTAAGATCCTATGCGCAGATTGGGTATTTGTATTTTACCGCGAACGGTGCGATCGTTTTAGCGTTCGCCGTTATCGCTGTCAGAGCTGGCGCTGGCACCTTTTATATGTTTTTAGGCAGGCACGGGCAACGGGGACGGGGACAAGGAGGCAACAGACAAGGGTCGAGTACTGGCTGATGTGCATGTGTAGGTGTGAAACCATATACTAATAGTGCTAATACTGCGACAATGGACGACAGAAAGGTAAGCATAAACTACTGACTTCTGGCTGCAAGGCCTTATAATGTTTTATATGACTCATCCCTGTACCTATATTTAATGTGTAAAAAGATATATTTTTTAGTACAAATTACAATCGATCTAACGTAGCAAATTACCATGCCATCGCCATGTTGTTTTGTTTCTCTAATTCCCTATTAAACTGTAAGATCTATAAGAATCATATCAATATAATATCTAATAATTGGGTATTTCAATAACACAGTTTATTATTTATACCAAAATAAAGTAGATTAATTAACTAAAGGCGCATTTATGAAGCTCAAACATAAACACATAAGATTTGTTTTAGTAATAAGCTTGAGTTGAGAACTGATTATTTTATGGAAACATTTATTCAGCAATTTTAGGATTAAACATAGTATTAGTTCTTTTATAGAACTATTAGTATTAGTAATTCCAAAACTGCTGCATAAACTCTTCCATAAAATAATCACCTCTCAATTTTAAGCTTATTACTAAAACAAAGCTTGGTGCTTAAGGTTCGTATCGTTTATGAGGCGGCATCCACAGTTAACAATCAAGTTGGTTGAAAACACTAAACGTGTTAGGGCTAGTCTGAAGTATGAAACTATAGAAGAATATTTTAATAATCTAAGCAAGACAATTCGAGACGTTCCACCCTCCAATATCGTGAATTACGATGAGACAAATTTTGCTGACGACTGTGGGGCAGTCAAAGTAGTTTCAAAACGGGGCTCTAAACACACATATCGAACAATAAACACATCAAAAACCAGCACCACTGTAATGTTCGCCATCGCAGCTGTTGGAACAATGCTTGCACCGTACGTTGTATATAAATCAAAGCACATGTACGACGGACGGACAGAAGGTTTCAAGGTTCCAGATACAACAGAAGCTTAAGTGGATGGTTAGATGCAGAGTTGTTCGAAGACTGGTTCCTTACAATTGCATTGCCCTACTTTCGAAAATTAGACGGTATTGATAGGGGACAATCTGAACAGTCACCTAACAATTGGTGTTATAGAGGCTTGTGAAGCTAACAACATAAAATTTGTATTATTACCACCCAACGCTACACATCTATTGCAACCACTCAAAATGCAAAAGCAAATACTTTGAAAAACTTAAAATTTACCGATTCATATATCTGAGGCAAATTCTGATAACAAAAAAAAAGCTTCAAGTTTGTATTAACAGGAGCTTTCAATCAAGACCCTCTTGAAAATTTTTTTAGTTATATCAGGAGTCATGGTCATAGATATACAAATCTGGATGTAGCTCAATTTTGATCATCGGTGTACGTCCCTTAGACACTGACAAAGATCTGCCAGAAATACCAAGAAATATTATCGCTCACAAAGAAACAAAAATAACTCGCTGTAGTTTAGTTTATATGTGTGGAGCTATTAAAATTTTGCTTAAAACAAAAATGTCAGTTTTCTAGTAACACATTTAATGAATTCACTGTTTTATTTAATACCTCGGTTAGTTACAAATAAAATCTCAAAAGTTTTAAACCATATTCTTCAAAATTTAAATTTTGCCCTCAACATAACATAGGATCAAAATTGTGTGAGGTTGTTATTGGCAGATGTGCTCTCTTTTGGTGGTGCAAAAAAATAAACAAAAATTGTGAATGGTCCTGACACAAAATTTGCAAAATTTGTATCAACAAATCCAGGGAAAGATTACATAGATCCAGTAAAATTACACGCTCTTGAGAAATTCAGAACTTATAATAAAAGGCATCGAAGCAAATAATCACTACCAAATTTATTTATTAATATTATATTAAAAATATTATTATAAATAAGTAAGGAATGTTCATTATGTTATAGCGAAATATGACTTCTTGAATAGAGGGTCGGAACATCTCAAATTCGTTTTTGATGACTCCTCTGTGCGTTTAAATGAACTACTTCAATCTAATATCGAATCGGGCCGGTTAGAAGGTTCATTAATGGTGTATGCTCTATTAGTGATCACGCAGAACGGCCATCTTTGTTAACCCAGGACAAAGTCCATTATCCAAACAAACTTTGGGCTTGTGTTGTGTTGTATGGCGAGTTTCTTTTTCTGCCTTTTAAGTGTTTCAGACGCGTTCTAATAGACATTAAATGTATGTAATTAAAATAGTTTAAGGATATAAATTATAGCATAACTACATTAATAAATATATTTAATTACGAAAGTTGTAACATGCCAATAGGGACAGTGAACGTAGCCGAGGAAGAAGAACAGAGAAAAAAAAGATGGCGAAAACTGTTAGCGAGTAGGTTAGAGGTCATACATTGTTGAGTATTATTAGTTAGAAGCGTTTGTCTATTTGGTCCCTGTACCAGTAGTTAAAAGCAATGTAGTTTATGTGCAACATAAAATAAATAAATCCTTGAAACGAAGCCTCATTTCGAGATAAACCCACGACCGATTCCCATCCCAACCACCGTATCATCGGGAGATAGGAAGGGGCTCGTGCAAAGTTTTGCAAATAAAGAACTGATAAACATAACCTTAAATTTATAGTAGATTTTCACGTTATATTTTTTTGCTTTTGGAAAATGTACTTTCTTCTTAATTAAAATGGGTGAAAAGCGTGTAATTAAGTTTTCAATGGTGTCGGCTTTCTTCAATGGAAACATTGCCCAGTTGGAACATGGAGAAAATTCCTATTCAGTGTAACTCCAGCTTTACTTAAAGGGGATGTGAAAGCTAGCATGAGGGTAGAAAATAATCTGTTGAAGTAAATTTGACTCCAATTTAAAATGGTTACTTGGTGATTAGTAAGTAATTTATTAGTGTCTTTACATATCTTTTTAGTTACTTAAATGTAAATGAGTTTGATATGTGTCGTCGCCATTTAAATATTGTAAACGAACTTAATACCAGATAACTTTATATATAAACTTACATGTCTTATTGTTAATGTGTTCTATGTATCATATACCTGAAATAAAATTTTCATCAGTTATCTGTCGATGCAGAGGATGGTATCACATACGCAAAATGTACGTACCCAAGGAGACAAGTGATATGTCATCATATGGCTGTTCTATGTATTCATGTTAATATCACTGGTAAGGCTTGTGCATGGAATACCCCGAGGAGTTCCAAAATGGAAGAAACAAAATCGTTGAATGAGATGTTCCCTCCGAAGAAAACAAATTACTGTGCTGTTAGTAGAAAATCTACCACTGCTGAGATAGTGGAGTTTAAAAAAACTGTATTCTCATGTGGTATAGGTTTCACATGGTTGTTACAGGCAGAACCTGAAGTAACCTTAGTTTGGTTAATTCCCCAAATAGACACTATTTTCTTTTCACCGGAATACATTGCCAGTGAAAACAAAATTGAATTTTTTAAAACTGCGTACTATCAGAAGAAAAATTTTGCAAATTGCTGAAGTTACATGTGGGCAATCGAAAAATGAAAACTGGCTTATTGCTAGAAAGTATAGACTTACTACTAGCCATTTTGATGCAGTTATTGCTGCCTGCAAAAGGAATAGTTTTCCACCATCGTTATATAACAGCCTATTAGAGGGCTACAACTAAAATTCTATATTAGCGATTCAGTGCGGAAAAGAAAATGAACAAAGTGCAATTGAAACGTTCAAAGTTGTAACAGGTATGGAAGTGTCACCAACTGGATTGTGGCTCGAGGTATGTGGGTATTTCGTTGCCCGTCTTGATGGTATTGTAGGAGAGGTAGCTCTCTTCGAAGTAAAGTGTTCATGTAAATATAAAAGTGTATCGTTAGAAAATGCATTACGAAACGACAAAACATATATTATATAAAAAAATGAAGACGGGGACATTGCAGTAAATACAAAACATGTTTATTGGAACCAAATACAGGGACAACTATACAGGGTTTGTCCGGAAACTAATGTCAGTGATTTTCTTTTGGCGCGACTGTACGTCGAAGCGCGCCCGGATTGGTTGAGAATGTTAGTGGGAGAAGTCAGCTAACGGATGCTGGGTCGCTCATTCTTCTCCAACCTTCCAGAGAGTGAGGACAGGCGTTTCCGTGAGAGTTGTTTTGTGACCCCGTGCAAATCGAAATGCAGCGCTCGGTAGAACAAAGAATTGCGATCAAGTTTTGCGTTAAACTTGGCAAAACCGCGGCGGAAACTATTCCAATGATCCAGGCAGCTTATAAAGAAGATGCCCTGTCGGATAGGCAAGTGTTCCGGTGGCACAAGGCCTTTTTGGAAGGCCGGGAAACAGTCGATGACGAGGTCCGCGCCGGACGGCCATCAACGAGCACCACGGACGACAATGTGACGCGAGTGAGACAACTTTTGAACACAGACCGACGATTGAGTGTCCGTTTAATGTCACTGATATTAGACATTCCAAAAACTATTGTTCATGAGATTGTTACGAACAATTT
>NW_019416792.1:199669-227993 GCF_000390285.2 Anoplophora glabripennis
AACTTTTGAACACAGACCGACGATTGAGTGTCCGTTTAATGTCACTGATATTAGACATTCCAAAAACTATTGTTCATGAGATTGTTACGAACAATTTGAACATGCGAAAGGTGTGCGCGAAGATGGTCCCGAAAGTGCTCACCGACGACCAAAAGATGAACCGCCTTGAAACGTGCCAAGAAAATTTAAACATGTGCGAAAGTGATCCCGAGTTTTTGAACAACGTCATTACAGGTGACGCATCTTGGATATTCGAGTATGACCCGGAAACAAAAAGACCATCATCGGAGTGACACACGTCGACATCCCCTCGCCCCAAGAAGGCCAGGATGAGCAAATCCAAAATCAAGACGATGCTCATCGTGTTTTTCGACATCCGAGGACTCGTTCATCACGAGTTTGTACCACGTGGTACAACTGTAAATGCAAAATTTTACGTCGAAGTGCTGAAAAGGCTGAAACGCAGGGTTCAACGCGTCCGGCTGGACATCGCTAACGACTGGAAGTTGCACCATGACAATGCGCCGGCTCACAGCTCCTTTCTCGTCACCAACTACCTGGCCAAAGCAGGGGTGCCAACGATTCCCCAGCCCCCGTACAGCCCGGACGTGGCTCCCCCCGACTTCTTTTTGTTTCCACGTCTGAAAACACCTATGAAAGGCAAGCATTTCGAGACAATAGAGGGAATTCAAGCAGCTTGCACCACGGCTTTAAAGTGCATTCCGGAGGAGGACTACCGTCACGCATTCGATAGCTGGAAAATTCGTTGGAGCCAATGTATCAACGCAGGAGGAGCCTATTTTGAAGAATTCTGATCACTTGTAACGAAAAGTTCAATAAATTATTTTTAACCGACTCACTGACATTACTTTCCGGACAAACCCTGTATATTGCCAAAAAAGATGTTTTGAAAACTTGAATATGCAAGATGCTCTCTAATCAGAGGGGTCTGTAAATTACTTGAATAACATAGCATGATTGCATGACTTTGGAGACTGTAAGGCACGAAATCTAAAATTTTGTAGCATGTAGTCTTATAGCCCGTTCTACATGAATTCTTGCTCTTTTCAGTTCGATAAACTTGATCAGGGGAAAATGTAACTAAAAATGGTAGAATATTCAAGTTTACACCAGGTGGAAGAATATCTTTTAAAAGAAATCCTTTATCTGCTAAAATTAAATCTCCAGGGTCCATCTGTGTCAAAATCTTAAAATGTTGAACAATTTTTTTATCTGATGTTGAACCTGGATAGAGATCACTTACAAATGTCACAACCTTAACACCCTCCCCAACAAAAACATTTTCAAGAAGGGAATGCAGATTTTAGCTGAAGTTACATTATGTTATGCTCAGCGTGCCCATCAGGACAAACCTGACGAAGATTTACCATCAAAAAGGTTATACACGCTTGAAGAGCTCAACGACTTTAACAATATGGCCGAGATCTTGCCTTATCCCCTGGCAATGTACTTGGAGTGTATTGGAAATACACTGGACAGGAAACAACTCATCACACCATTACTAGCGGTGATTCAAGATAATGAGAATTTGTCTGGTGCTATTACGTATGACCTCAGGCAACTACTGCCACTTGTAAAACTGTTGACAGAAGGAGTTTGCGTGAACGAAGACGTTCATAGCGTAGCTCAAGTGTTAAATGAACTCCCAGGAATAGAGTGGGAAGAGTTTGAAGGCCCAGCGATTTTATTGTGGTTAATACTACAATAATAGTTTCATATTGTAATCTTTCAGTTAGATTATAATGCCGCAACTTATGGAGACTATTGGATTGAGTTCTCGAAAACGCAAGACCTTACGCCGTGTACAGCACGCAATAGGATTAAGGCGTGAAGCAAACATCAAGTTTGATGACTCTTTACAATTGTTCCTGAAGTTAAACTACATCCATTGCTTTACAAGCCATTCCAGTAGTGCCATAGCTTATTACAACATTCGTCACTATAGCCTGAGATACTGCAAATCTTTAAGATCTGCGTGGGGAAAATTTTGCCTTAACTTTTTCAAGAGGAAGATACAAGCACAAGAATGGGGCCAGCCCCGCCCCGACTGTAGTAGACGATGAAGAAGTCGCGGAAACCGGAGAACCCTTCACCGACAGTTCTGGAACTTTTTAGAACCTAGTTTTATGGGATTAGTCACCTAACCTACGCGTATTACTAATACTTGTTCAACTTTTATTGATTGATTGAGTATTGACAAATCAAAATTTCCCCATACCGACATTATAAACCCGGACGAAAGTACCGGAAGGTCCGGCGATGCTCTAGGCGTATGCGCACGGCAACATGGCGCCCAACCCGAGAGGCTCGATAACGACCGTGAGATCCAGAGGTTTCACGCTCTCCTTGAGCAGGAAGGCCGAGGAAATTAGATGAAGAATTAATCATAGATCAGAGAATCAAACAGAATGATAAGTTAGTGATTGCGACAACCCGAGGGAATTTCTGGATAGGATTAGAGAGAGTGGACAACGAAATAGAATCCCAGTACAGCATTGGGGGAAATATGCTGCGACCAGGTTGAGGGGTGAAGCAAGTAAATGATTATTAGTGCTTATTTTCTATTAATATTATAGTATGGAATTTGCAAGACAGTTTAGATGATTTAACTGATGATGAAGACGTTTTAGAATTGGTGGAAATGGAAATTATACCTCGAAAAATTAGTTTTTCGTGAAAAAATTAATCATTTTCAAGAGTGGCACGATAAAGAATTTCGAAAACGTTTTCGTTTATCAAAAGAAACAGTAAACTTTTTATTCAAAGAATTAAATAATAATTTATCCTACCTTAAAAACAAGTACGTACATATAATTAATATCATTAGCTAACAAAATAAACGTGAATTTTTTGTTTCAGAAATTCTGCTGTAATGTTGATAAACACATTGCGATACTTAGCTAGTGGAAATATCCTACAAGTTAATAGGAGACTTTGGTGGATTTGATAAATCAATAGCAAGTCGTACTACAACGAAAGTCCTCAGAANGCACACGTCGGCATCCCCTCGCCCCAAGAAGGCCAGGATGAGCAAATCCAAAATCAAGACGATGCTCATCGTGTTTTTCGACATCCGAGGACTCGTTCATCACGAGTTTGTACCACGTGGTACAACTGTAAATGCAAAATTATACGTCGAAGTGCTGAAAAGGCTGAAACGCAGGGTTCAACGCGTCCGGCTGGACATCGCTAACGATTGGAAGTTGCACCATGACAATGCGCCGACTCACAGCTCCTTTCTCGTCACCAACTACCTGGCCAAAGCAGGGGTGCCAACGATTCCCCAGTCCCCGTACAGCCCGGACGTGGCTCACCCCGACTTCTTTTTGTTTCCACGCCTGAAAACACCTATGAAAGGCAAGCATTTCGAGACAATAGAGGAGATTCAAGCAGCTTGCACCAGGGCTTTAAAGTGCATTCCGGAGGAGGACTACCGTCACGCATTCGATAGCTGGAAAATTGGAGCCAATGTATCAACGCAGGAAGAGCCTATTTTGAAGAATTCTGATCACTTGTAACGAAAAGTTCAATAAATTATTTTTAACCGACTCACTGACATTACTTTCCGGACAAACCCTGTATATTGCCAAAAAAGATGTTTTGAAAACTTGAATATGCAAGATGCTCTCTAATCAGAGGGGTCTGTAAATTACTTGAATAACATAGCATGATTGCATGACTTTGGAGACTGTAAGGCACGAAATCTAAAATTTTGTAGCATGTAGTCTTATAGCCCGTTCTACATGAATTCTTGCTCTTTTCAGTTCGATAAACTTGATCAGGGGAAAATGTAACTAAAAATGGTAGAATATTCAAGTTTACACCAGGTGGAAGAATATCTTTTAAAAGAAATCCTTTATCTGCTAAAATTAAATCTCCAGGGTCCATCTGTGTCAAAATCTTAAAATGTTGAACAATTTTTTTATCTGATGTTGAACCTGGATAGAGATCACTTACAAATGTCACAACCTTAACACCCTCCCCAACAAAAACATTTTCAAGAAGGGAATGCAGATTTTAGCTGAAGTTACATTATGTTATGCTCAGCGTGCCCATCAGGACAAACCTGACGAAGATTTACCATCAAAAAGGTTATACACGCTTGAAGAGCTCAACGACTTTAACAATATGGCCGAGATCTTGCCTTATCCCCTGGCAATGTACTTGGAGTGTATTGGAAATACACTGGACAGGAAACAACTCATCACACCATTACTAGCGGTGATTCAAGATAATGAGAATTTGTCTGGTGCTATTACGTATGACCTCAGGCAACTACTGCCACTGTTGAGAGAAGGAGTTTGCGTGAACGAAGACGTTCATAGCGTAGCTCAAGTGTTAAATGAACTCCCAGGAATAGAGTGGGAAGAGTTTGAAGGCCCAGCGATTTTATTGTGGTTAATACTACAAATATAGTTTCATATTGTAATCTTTCAGTTAGATTATAATGCCGCAACTTATGGAGACTATTGGATTGAGTTCTCGAAAACGCAAGACCTTACGCCGTGTACAGCACGCAATAGGATTAAGGCGTGAAGCAAACATCAAGTTTGATGACTCTTTACAATTGTTCCTGAAGTTAAACTACATCCATTGCTTTACAAGCCATTCCAGTAGTGCCATAGCTTATTACAACATTCGTCACTATAGCCTGAGATACTGCAAATCTTTAAGATCTGCGTGGGGAAAATTTTGCCTTAACTTTTTCAAGAGGAAGATACAAGCACAAGAATGGGGCCAGCCCCGCCCCGACTGTAGTAGACGATGAAGAAGTCGCGGAAACCGGAGAACCCTTCACCGACAGTTCTGGAACTTTTTAGAACCTAGTTTTATGGGATTAGTCACCTAACCTACGCGTATTACTAATACTTGTTCAACTTTTATTGATTCATTGAGTATTGACAAACCAAAATTTCCCCATACCGACATTACCCGGACGAAAGTACTCGAAGGTCCGGCGATGCTCTAGTCGCATGCGCACGGCAACATGCCACCCAACTCGAGAGGCCCACGACCGTGAGATCCAGAGATCTCACGCTCTCCTTGAGCAAGAAGGGCGAGGAAATTGGAAATTGGATTAAGAATTAATCATAGATCAGAGAATCAAACAGAATGATAAGTTAGTGATTGCGACAACCCGAGGGAATTTCTGGATAAGATTAGAGAGAGTGGACAACGAAATAGAATCCCAGTACAGCATTGGGGGAAATATGCTGCGACCAGGTTGAGGGGTGAAGCAAGTAAATGATTATTAGTGCTTATTTTCTATTAATATTATAGTATGGAATTTGCAAGACAGTTTAGATGATTTAACTGATGATGAAGACGTTTTAGAATTGGTGGAAATGGAAATTATACCTCGAAAAACTAGAGTTTTTCGCGAAGAAATGAATCATTTTCAAGAGTGGCACGATAAAGAATTTCGAAAACGTTTTCGTTTATCAAAAGAAACAGTAAACTTTTTATTCGAAGAACTAAATGAGAATTTATCCTACCTTAAAAACAAGTACGTACATATAATTAATATCATTAGCTAACAAAATAAACGTGAATTTTTTGTTTCAGAAATTCAGCTTTACCACCAGTTGTAGTAATGTTATTAAACACATTGTGAAACTTAGCTACTGGAAATATCCTGCAAGTTTAGGAGACTTTGGTGGATTTGATAAATCAACAGCAAGTCGTACTACAACGAAAGTCCTCAGAGCATAGACAATTTATCATATAACCGTAGTGGTGCGATTGATTGTACACAGATAAAGATTCAATCACCTGGAGGTAATAATACCGAAGTTTATAGGAATAGAAAAAATGTTCTCCATTAATGTGCAGATGGTGTGCAATAGCAATTTAAAAATTATGGATGTTGTATTCCGCTGGTCTCATTCTACTATATTCAATAGTTCTAGAATAAAGGCAAAAATGGAGAGTAGAGAATTTGGGAATAGTGTACTGGTAGGTGGTTATGCTATCAGAAATTATCTTCTCCTTTGCGCAATATGATAACTAGGGCAGAACAGTTGTATAACGAAAGTCAAATAAGAGAGTCAATATAAATTGTGTGGAACGTTTGTTTGGTGTATTGAAGAGGCGATTCCCAATATTGGCCAATGGCATTCGTTTAAAATTAGAAAAGGTCAAAGCAATAGTTGTAGCTTGCACAGTCCTTCACAACATTGGACAATATAATATCAATAATATTAACATAATAAATAATTACACTATTATAAAACAGAATATTTGAATTAATGTTGTGCATATACAAATAGGACATAGATGAATTAAATCATCTAATTTTTGAGGAAATAGATGAATTCGGTAGCGTACAAGCAGAAGAACACGTTAGTGATACTGAAGAGTCTGAATCGGACGACCGTGTAGAATTAAGATCTATGAATTCCGATACTGATCATGAGATCAGTTATCAGGAAATTTCTGAGGAAAGTAGCGAAGAGGAAGAGCAAAAGACTAACTATTTTCTTGGTGAGTGAAAAAATAATAGGCAATTAGGTGTAATGTTATGTAAAAAATAATTATTGTAGGTAAAGATGGAACACGCTGGAGTATGATTCTCCCCCGACAAACCGAATGAGACCCCACAATATTCACATTAAGTTACCCGGTGTTGTTGGTCAAACTGCATTGAATGCGAAAACAGAAACGGATTGTTGGGATCTTGTATTCAGAACCAACATTTCGAATTTAATTGTTGGCTAAACAAATCAATATATAGACACGTTAAAATAAAAATTTCAAAGAGATAGAGATTGTCGTCCTACAGATCTGATAGAGATAAAAGCATTTTTGGGTCTGTTATACTTGGCAGGGGTATTTCGAGGTGGCCATCGAAACTTTTGGGCGACAGATGGTCTAGGAATAGACGTGTTTCGGATGAGGATGTGAGAGAAACGGTTCAGATTTTTGTTAAGATGTATACGATTTGATGACCTATCATTTGCTCAATGTGACAGATATTAATTACAGAGTAATTTATATGGCCAACAAAAATTAATTATGTTCAGGACAGGAGTATCTAAAAGCGTTAGGTCTAGCTTTACTTGATGACCAACTGAAGAGACGAGCCCAAATGACTAATCTGCCAAGGAAAATCAAAAGCATGCTAATTAAATGCAAACCTTCTGTAGTTCCACCTGAACCTAGGGAAGCACCAGAGATGAATGTACAAAAAAAAAAAGAAAACGAAACTCGAATATTAAACTTTGTGGAAGGAAGTAATGATAATAATCAGTGTTCTGTTATGGTACGAGATTCTACAATTACATCTTCTGCCTGTAGTGAAGAATATTTTAGAGAACTAAAAACATATTCCACCAGAAAAAGATCTTAGTGCTTGCGGCGCCAATTTTTTTGAAATTGTTGTATCAAAAACGCCACCTACTAATGATCTATGACATCAATGTTGTACATCCTTCTTTCTGACATGTTGGCAACACTGTTTCGAAGTGTGAATAAAATGTAGTAGTCTTTGCTAGAAGTCCATACGAGGTGTTTGTTTACCCCTTCCGTTCCTACAGGTTATGGGCACAGTCGAGGCAAAAGCAATGTTTTTACGGGTGGTAAAATCGCAGAATCGTGTGTAAAAGCTGAAAAGATGTCAATAAACTATTTAGCAACTGTTCTGAAGATCGCCGGCCGGGAAAATGATGATGAATGGACATTCGCGACCTAGACCGTGTTAGATGGACTTCCTGGGTGCTTGGATGGCACAGAAACACAGATAAATAAGTGAAACAAAGCCGAAACCAAGTTGGTGTTATCAATAGATCCTTTCCTATATGAACAGAAAAAGGTTTTACAAGGAAAATTGGTCTTCTGCGGACGTTAAGATTGGACAATTGTGAAACAATGCAGTTACGTAAACCAGATCAGTGACGACTAGGTGGGTTCACTTCTTTTGGCGGGATTACCAGAAAAGTTTCAACTATCGACAGAAACGTGACTTCAAAAACAAATGTTCCACTTTAAAGAAGGATTCTGAAGAATTTAAAAAATGAAAATAAAAGTGCTGTCAGTGCAGTATTTTTTAAAGGAACATTCAGTAACACGGAATGGTACGTCGATTCCGGTGCCAGTGAGCATATAACTTCGCGAAAAGATTGGTTAAAGAATGTGACTCAAGAAATAGGACTGTCTGAAATAAAGGTAGCTAACCATCTAAAGATTTCCGTTGAATGTGCAGGCAAGATAGACATTACTACAATTGTTAACCAAGAAAAATATAATGTGGTAACCAACAATAAGTTTTATGTGCCTAAACTAACAACAAATTTACTGTCAGTTAGCCAATTGATTAAAAAGGGTAATAAAATAATTTTTGATGATCAAGGATGTAAAATTATTAATATACATGGGGTAGTTGTTACCAAGGCGGATTTAACTAATAATGTTTATAAATTGGACATTGAAGAAGCAATTGAAAAATTAAAAACGGCTGCAGTTCTCCCATTTTTCAAAATAAAAATACCAAATATTATATCGTTGAAAAACATAAACAAAGACACGAACAATTTGGTCGCACTGCAAAAACCTGAAACTTAAAAAAAATAAAAGTAACATTTGATACGTATCATAAAACTGCACATCTTTTCTCATGTAAGCTTTTTTTGTGTTTCTACTTCTTTCCCAGATCTCTACACTAATCATCGAAAAAAACTTATCCTGTATACAGGGTGAGTTAAAATTCACTCCCCAGCGGCCGGATTCTAAAATAAAAAATAAAACAAAAATGTAGAATACTAAAATCTCGAAAGCGGAGCCGTTTTCGGAAAATTTTGTAAAGAAAAATTCAAATTTATAATTTTTTTGTTTAATATTAACACCATTAAAATCCATTTAAATCCATACAAAATAAGAAATAGCAATAACGAAGAAGATCCTTCTGGCTTTGGCTAACCTTCAAAAACATTACCATTTTCGTTGATACACTTCTGCAGTCTGTGGTAGAAACTCCTGGCAACAGAACAGAAATTAGCTTTATTTATTTCCGCTACTGCTTCGTGAATCCTACCAATAACATCATCCTCGCCAACAGGCATAGTAAAATAAACCTTTTCTTTTTTGTATCCCCATAACCAAAAGTCTATCGGAGTCAAGTCAGGAGACCGGGGTGGCCATGGTGTTGGTCCACCCCGTCCAATCCATTTATTAGGAAAACGGCGGTTCAAAATATGTCGTACTTGTAATGTGGCGTGTGCGGGCGCACCATCATGCTAAAACCACATAGTTGCACGTTGTTGTAGAAGAATATCTTCTAACAAACCTGGCAAAATGTTCTCGTAAAAATTACTGTAATTTTAACCATTCAGTACTCTTGGCAAAAAATATGGACCTATGATCCTTTTTCCGTAAATACCTACCTATCCAAACATCCTGACATTTTTCATGAGGATTCTCATAATGAAGGTTGTGGTGATGAAAACTCCTTGTTGGTTGAAATTAGCTTCATCGGTAATAAACCATAGAAAAAATCTGGATTGTGCTGAAATTCTTGTAATGCCCATCTGCAAAAATTTACTCTTGATTGGCCGTCTCCGGAATGCAGCGTTTGAATTGGTTCTACATGATACGGATACAAGCTGTATCTTTGAAGACATCTATGGACAGTGGATCGGACATGATGCCCGTTTCTTGATAATATGCGTGTACTGGTGGTAGAATTATTCTCAACATTCTGCAGTAACCGTTCTTCCTGTTGCCATGTCAATTTTCGAGGTCGACCGGCATACAAAGAACGATTTGGAGCTACGCATCCTGTTTTCACAGAACGTATTTCTACATTTTGTATTGTTTTGTGATCGGGATGGGAACTGGAACAATTAAATTTGTTTTAAGATCGATCGTAATAATGGACCATGGCGATGGCCCCCTAGAACACCTGATTTAACACGTTTAGACTTCTAATTATGGGGCCACGTAGAAAACGAAGTCTATGCACGTCCAGTTGATACCAAAGAGGATTTGGAAAATAGGATCAGAAGGTGGTTTAGGAAAATTGATCCTGACGTAATTAGAAAAGCTTCATTTGGCGAAGTGGAAGAAAGGATTGTTTGCTGCCTAAATAACAATGGAGGACATTTGTAGGTAAATAGCTTATTTATGGTAACGAGTTTTCCACTTAGGGCGGGTCGATGTTGACAGTCTATCATGGCCATGGTTTTATTTTGGTCAAATGTGTTGTTTATTATTCAGTCACTGATGCCAAATCATCATGTCAAGTTACACGATTCAGTAGCACGTCCAAATGATTAAACTTTATTATCAAAATGAGTGTTCGTTAGTGCGAACGTTGCGCCCACTTTACGGGAGACGTGGTGGCCTTTAAAAGTCGACTCTCCAAAGTTTGGTGACCAAATTCGAGACGACCGGTTCTGTAAACAATCAGCCAACACTCAAAGGAACGCCAGATCGGCCGAGAAAATCGCCGCTGTCCGTGAAAGTGTGCAGAAGAACTCGGGGCTGTCGATTCCTCGCCGTGCACAAGGACTCGGACTTTCGCAGACTTCAACTTGGCGAATTTTGCGTCGGGATTTGGGTCTGCACCCGTACAAGATCCAACTGACCCAGGAGTTGCAAATTAATGACTATAGACAACGCCGTTTGTTTGCTGATTGGGCTTCGGAGCGTTTGGAAGAGGACCCCAAATCATCTTTAGCGACGAGGCGCATTTTTTGATGAATGGCTATGTTAACAAACAAAATTGCCATATATGGGACGATGCCAACCCACACGAGGTTCACCAGGTGGCAATGCATCCACAAAAAGTTACTGTTTGCTGCGGACTTTAGGCCGGTGGCATCATTGGTCCGTACTTCTTCGAAAACGAGGTTGGTGAGGCCATCACTGTCAACGGCGAGCGCTACAGATCAATGATCACCAATTTCTCTTGGCCCAAATTGAACGATATAGACGTGGATGACATGTGGTTGCAACAGGACGTCACAACGTGCCACACAGCGACTGGCACAATGAACATTCTGCATGAACGACTTGAGGGTATGATCCTCTCTCGCAGAGGTAACGTAACGAAGATCGTGCGAATTGAACCCGCTAGACTTTTCTTGTGGAGTTTTCTGAAGTCGTGTAACAAACATTTTCGATGCACCGATGCACCTACCGTGTGTGGTAGGCTTAACTTTTCCAAGCGCGAAATTGTAAGCGCTTGGAAAAAAGCTGAAGGGCTAATAGCCATCACCCTATCAAAAGATAGTTTTCCACGTCGTCTTTAAAACTTCAAAATAAATTGGAACTATATCCTGTAAACTCCGCCAAACTAAAAGAAAGATTGCCTCGTAGGGTTCAAGAAGCTGAAAATGCAAACAGAAGCGTATCATGGGTTGTAATTGATATTCTGGCTAATCTTCGTAAAGACGCAACTCCGACAGCAAATCGACAACGTAGAAAGCGGCTTCAAATTCCACCAGGAAAAAGTGTTTCTGTTCAAGACTTTCAAGAACAGTCAACCAGCAAAGGCCTCTCCGCCAAAAATCAAGAAAAATAAACATTTACCTAATGGTTTCCTGTATGGTTTGTTTTGAATTGTTACCACATTAAACAACTCTATTATTATTGTTCACAAAATTTGCTTTCACACTAATCTCAATCTCTTCCAACACTGCAGCATGACGTCGAGCATCAGGAAGTTCATCCTATCATGTCACTCTGTTGAAGGGCACTCATGTTTTTCAATATAAAAAACTATCACTTGTTTGATAGCACCTCCAATACAATGTTGAGATAAGATATCCATACAAATTATCTTCGCCGCCGCCGGTTCCAACAGCCAGTTGAACATTTGTCAGAGCCATCTCGTTTACACTAGTTCCTGACACTTCCCAGAGGCGATTTTAAACAAAGCTTTAAAATAGGGAAAAATAAAATTTGAGTGGTCCAGATTTTTAATACAGGACAAACTTCAGGAAAGTACTAAACAAATATTAACATCACTCAGATCGATGAACATATGCGCAGAAAGCCACCGTTATAAACAGGGCCTTCAAATTAACAAAAATAAAACATTTTTTAAAATAACTGGAAAACCACTTCATCAAATTTATTTATTTTTTTCAAATATTTCTCCTAGTTGTTTTTAAATGATTATTGTACATATTCATTAAATCCAACTCTAAACGTTTTATAAATTCTTTTGCAGCATTTGCCCCTTATACAAGACAAATTTTGATAATGAATTATTATACGAACATTTCATAAAATATGCAAACGAATTCGGTTTGTGGCTGAACGTTTTAAATGAGTTTTTAGGATTAGGTTGATATATACCAATGGGCTTTAAAATTGATTAGAAATCAGCGCAAACTACAAAATACTTGTAATAGAGACTTGAAGTTTGCAGATCATGCTTTGGTTTTGATGATGAAAGACTTGAGACAAAACTAGAAACAGCCTATATCATTTTATTTTCATAAGGAGGTATTAATGCAAACGAATTAAAAAGAGTATTATTTGTTACCTATACAAGATGTAGGATGTGACATTATAGCAATAGTCCATCGCGCTGCAAGAAGTGTCATGGCGGCATGGAAGTGACGTTACATGGCCNATCTCTTCCAACACTGCAGCATGACGTCGAGCACCAGGAAATTCATCCTTAACATGTCTCTCTGTTGAAGGGCACTCATGTTTTTCAATATAAAAAACTATCACTTGTTTGATAGCACCTCCAATACAATGTTGAGATAAGATATCCATACAACTTATCTTCGCCGCCGCCGGTTCAAACAGTCTGTTGAACATTTGTCAGAGCCACCTCGTTTACACTGGCACTTCCCGGGGGTGATTTTTGTTGTTACGTTCTGAAAAATTCCGGACAAAAAACTATTATCCAAGTAAACAAAGCGTTGAAATATGGAAAATTAAAATTTGGGTGGTCCAGATTTTTAATAGACAAACTTCAGGAAAGTATTAAATAAAAATTAACGTCACTTTGATGTACGAACATAGGCGCAGAAAGCCACCGTTATGAGATACAGGGCGTTGAAATTAACAAAAATAAAATATATTTTTTAAATAACTGGAAAACCGCTTCATCAAATTTATTTATTTTTTTCAAATATATGTCCTAGTTCTGTTTTTAAATGATTATTGTAAATATTCATTAAATCTAACTCTAAACGTTTTATAAACTCTTTTGCAGTATTTGCCCCTTATACAAGACAAATTTTGATAATGAATTATTATACGAACATTTTATAAAATATGCAAACGAATTCGGTTTGTGACTGAACGTTTTCGTGAGTTTTCAGGATTAGGTTGATATATACCAATGGGCTTTAAAATTGATTAGAAATCAGCGCAAACTACAAAATACTTGTAATAGAGACATGAAGTTTGTAGATCATGCTTTGGTTTTGATGATGAAAGACTTGAGAAAAAACTAGAAACAGCCTATATCATTTTATTTTCATAAGGAGGTATTAATGCAAACGAATTAAAAAGAGTATTATTTGTTACCTATACAAGATGTAGGATGTGACATTATAGCAATAGTCCATCGCGCTGCAAGAAGTGTCATGGCGGCATGGAAGTGACGTTACATGGCCAGTTGGTGGTAAATTTAAAATTCAATCACAATAACGGAGGTCGATGACCTCCAAACAACATTGCGTCATTCTTATCCGGTATTGCATCATTCAAGGTCAATGACCTCCAAACAGTATTGCGTCCTTCTTAGGTCGTCTGGGATCAAGGTCACCTCAATTTAAGACCTGTTTTCTACTGGTTCAGACCTGTTTTTTAGCATAAACTGTAACCTGATATATTATTTCCTTTATAATTGCAGTATTAGCAAAATTGCAACTTGATAGTCTATTTCCTTTAGTACTGCCACGCTGGCGCTAACATAAACTGTAACCTGTCATGTTTTACGTCACGTCGTCATATATACCGAAATAAAGTTATCATTTGCCAGTCTACATCGACAGCTTGCAGAAGCAACTACATTTTCATTAGTCTCCAGCTAGGAATAGTAGTTCTTCAATTGTTTCCGTGCGTTTGTGCCCTTGCAACGTCTACACTAACAACACGCAATAATAATTGTCTCCAGTGCTCCTTTACAAAATACAAGTAAGTTATATGTTTTTGAAATAGTTAATTATTTACTAAACACATCCTTTATATTTTTTTCGCTCTTTTACACTTGATTTTTCTATTGTTGTAGCATGAATCTAAGTCAAATGAATGAGGTTTCCTCCATCCGCAGGAATCCAGTAATTAATCTATAGGATCTCCCTGTGGACCAGCCCATACCGATTTGGGGGATTATAATAGTTAGCACCCGGTTTGGGAAGACGGTTCTTGTCGACTTGGGCGAGAACGCAGTGTTTTTACCAAGGAGGTCTTTGCCGGCAATCGAGGCAAATTTGGAACACTTTGTGCCTAGGAAGTACGGATTAGTGTTTAAGGGCCTAGTGCAGTGCAATCAGCCGCAACCGGCTATAAACTTTGAGGTTGTGGAGTTGCCACAAGAACATCAACAACCAGGACCTGCATAGAAGAATTAAAAAATTGTATTTTTTTATATTTGGTGTGTCGTGTTTCTAATAAAAAACGTTATACATCAGTTACACTCTTTTTATTTTACATTTAATTGATAATTATGGAGCCTCTTGTTCTGGAAGCTGATAATTTTGTAGCTAAATTAACACAGGTTTTAGAACTTGTACGTGAAGGTGGTACACATGATATTCAAAATTTTGTTAAATAAATTAACCGTCAAATACGGTTACTTCTTAACTCGTTAAAAACATTAGAATCAATTGGCACTAGACGGAAAATTGAAACTAATATTGGCTACTTAAAAAGAATCAAAATTTTATTAAAATCAAATTCGGAACATGTAGGGGCGGGACATAGAGATAACCGCAGCCATCGAGTACGCTAAGAGGATGTAAATTCTGCATTTTCGAATCGCATGCGATCTGGTTCAATTATAAATTTAAAACATAAAACATAAAGACATTCAATCTTTCTTAAATGACACGTTTTTCTTGTTTAAAAACAGAATATCGAGAATTCTGAAGACTCATCCAAAGGTTAACGCTGCTTTCTGTGGATAATTTATTAAAGCCAGACCTAATTCAAACGAAACAATTTCATAATTTAAATTGTTAGATTAGAAATAAATATTAATAAATTTGAAATGGGTCACGGGGTCTCGTCTTTTATCAGACTCCCCGAGATAATTGCAAAGAAGCATGCTTGTGTTAATGTAAAAAATTATGACGATGACGCCTGCTTCGCTTGGTCTATTGTTTCGTCACTTTATCATAGAACATTGTGGTGGTTCGGTAGTGCAGTGACTTAAATGGGTATGTGCGCGCCAGTACTAGTAGGCGGGCGTAGGGGAGAGCGAAGAACAGTCTCCACTTGGCGATCGAAGTGGGTAGACGCACCGCTAGATAATAGCTTATTCACGTGTTTATTTGTTAGATATGTTTATGTTTGACAATAACTAAACCAGCTTTGTTATTATTGATTAACATTGTTATTTATATTTTGTGTGTGCATAAATAAGTTGTTTCCAATCTTAGAGTTTCTCTACACAAGAAACCTCAAAAAGAATCACGAACTGAACCCTGAGATTAGTGGTCGAGTCTCTAGCAGGAATAATCATAGATTATCCAGTATTTAACAGGAGACCACCACAACATATCATACCCTCATCCTTCAACTGTTCTGAATTTAGATGGAATTGATTTTCTGATGCAACTTTCGCAGATTACTAAATTTGAAAAAAACGACATCTCTGTTAATGTTTATCAATTAAAGTTATCCGGGAAGAAAAAATTTAATATAGAACCTGCTCGGTTAACCACAAATAAGCGCGTACGTCACGTTAACCTGTTAATAGGTCAAAATGTTTATTTCGCTGAACGTAAGGAGGAAAGTAGCAGCGAAGACGTAGAAATTAAGTATCATCTCTGTTGGATAAAAATTTTTTTCTCGGTTAGTTTCTTCTCCATTAAATAAACACATGAATGCTAAATACATTTGCGATATTTGCTTAAATTATTTTAGTACTGAAACTGCATTACAGTCACACTGAAGATTGCTCTAAAATTAATAAATGTAAAATTACCTTTCTGGAGGAGAAATCTCTATCTTTCAAAAACATAAAAACAAAGATACAAGGAAAAAGTACCTTTCATTTTATATTGTGATTTTGAGTCCATGTTAGAACCTTTCACCGATCTGCAACGGCATACGTCAATCAAAAAATATCAAAAGCATACCGCGATTAGTGAGGTTTTTATTTCAAGTGTTCGTATGATGACTCTCTGTCGTTTTACGCAACAATAGGGGCCTCGGCTGCTTCGAATGGTTTACTGAGTAATTTTAAAACATGGCAAAAGTTATTGATGATAAATTGGGAACTGTAGTACCCGTGAATATTTCACAGGAACAGTTATTACAGTTTCTTTTTGCAACACACTCACATTTGTGAGAAAGCAGACACCAAAAAAGTAAGAGACCACTGTCATTTTACTGGAACCTACCGGGGGCCTGCACATGAAAGCTGCAATCTAAATTATAAACATTCTTTCACCATATCTATAGTATTTCATAATCTGACCGAATATGATTCACATTTTTTGATTAAAGACTTGGCAAAAACCGGCAATATTTGCTTCCCATCAATAAGGAAAAATACATTTCTTTTACTAAGTCAACATCAAAATCCCGGGTCAAGTTTTGTTTTAAACGAAACAGAACTGCCCGGCATTGATAAGTTTTATAATAAATTAAACGACAGTAACATATCCAATGACG
Organism: Anoplophora glabripennis; assembly: GCF_000390285.2. Taxonomy (NCBI): domain Eukaryota; kingdom Metazoa; phylum Arthropoda; class Insecta; order Coleoptera; family Cerambycidae; genus Anoplophora; species Anoplophora glabripennis. The sequence continues at coordinate 216,497 of NW_019416792.1, forward strand.
ATTACGAACATGCTAAGAGGGTCTGGGCAAAATTTAATATATCAACTTTAGGTCAATATTCCGATTTATATATAAAAACTTTCAGCAGATGTCTTTGAAAATGTTAGACAAAAATGTTTGAATATTTATCAACTGGACCCAGCTAATTACTATACTCCCCGGATATAGGTGGAACTGTATGTTATATACTAAAATCGAGCTGGATTACTTAAAACACGTAGATATATTGCTGTTTATGGATCGCGGCATCAGAGGCGGCGTTAGTCAATGCTGTAACCGCTATGCTGAAGCAAACAACAAGTTTATGTCTTCTTATGACTACTCAAAGCCATCAAAATATTTAATGTACTTTGACGTAAATAACCTTTATGGTTTGGTTATGAGCCAATACCTTCCATATGGTGGGTTCGAGTGGGTAGATCCCAACAGATCGACGTAACAACGGTATCTGACACATCGTCTGAAGGATACGTCCTCGAAGTTGACTTGGAATATCCCAAACATCTACATGATGGGCACAAAGATTTACCTCTATGTCCCGAACACCTCACCCCTCCCGGATCAAAATTACCAAAACTCATGACCACGTTACATTCAGAAACGCGTTATATTATACATTATCGAAATTTAAAACAGGCCCTCTCTTTAGGCAATAAACTTATACGCATTCATCGCGTATTAAAATTTAAACAATCCAATTGGCTTAAAGCTTACGTCGATTTAAACACAAAATTACGCGCCCAGTCTACCAACGAGTTTGAAAAAAATTTATATAAGTTGTTGATAAACGCTATTTTCGGTAAAATGATGGAGAACAGAAGAAAGCATCGCATTATCAAGTTAAAGAATCATTGGGATGAGCACTGGGGTGCAAAACATTATATAGCTAGCCCAAATTTCCATAGTAGCAAAATTTTTGGTGAAGACCTAGTAGCAATTGAATTAAACAATTTCAGAAATCGGAAATTTGCTTCAACAAGCCTCTGTATGTTGGGATTGTGCATTTTGGACATTTCAAAAACTTGTGTGTACGACTTCCACTACAATTTCGTGGTATCAAAATTAGGTGATGATTGCAAATTGCTTTATACATACACCGACAGTCTCATATATCAAGTAACCTGCGATAATGTTTACGATCTTTTATTTCAAATTTTAGACAAATTTGATACTTCAGATTATGAGCCTAATAAATATTATATACCTTTAGTTAACAAAAAAGCGCCGGGTTTGATGAAAGACGAATGTTCGGGGACTTTTTTGACACATTTTGTTGGTCTTAAATCTAAAATGTACAGTATCTTAATGGATGGTAAACCTTGTACAAAAAAGTCCAAAGATGTTAAAAGTAATGTTAAGAATTCCATCAGTTTTGAAGACTACAAAAACAGTTTAGATAATAAAACAGAGCTGTATAGAACACAGAGAACCATTAATTGAAATTTACATAATGAATATTCTGTTGAAACAGAAAAAATTGCAGTGCAGCTGATGATAATCGCTTTTTAGTAAATAACAGCCACAACAGCTTACCTTGGGAGCACTATTCAATAGATTGTATATTGTAATTAACTGTAATATATTTGATTATTAATACATTATAAATGAAATAAACTTTTTATTTTATGTGTTTTATTTGTTTTAAACCTAAATGCAACATAAAATGCAAATAAGAAACAAAATCAAAATCTCTGATTTGGATACCTAGTCGCATACTCACGGCGCACAGTGGTCGGAAATCCGAAAAAGCTGGACAAAAGTCCAAAAAGACTTGCATCATCACCAAAAGTGGGGACCTTATGTTTTTCAGGTCGCTAAAGCCGAATTTGCAGTCAAAAATCTCAAATTCAAGATGGCTGATACAAAATGGCCGATATATCATGTTAATTTATTGAATCTAATTGAAATTTTGAGTGTCTCTGGTATTGAGGTCGCGTAAAACGTATGTAAGATCGAAGTTTGAGGTTTTTGAGGTAATTAATTATTATTAATAAAGTACGAAAGGTAAATATCTGCGATATAAGGCTGTATTTGGAATGAATTCTCATTTCGAATGAAATAATTTCTAAATACTATTGAAGCTTATTCTTGTTATAAAGCTTATTCTAATTATTTAGCTAATTCTAATACACATGAGTCATTCGCATCGTCAGCACCTGTCACATAACCGTCAGAGCATGAAAATATTATCCTTTTTAAAAAAGGTTGATCTGAAATGATGATTTGCGTTTCTAAATTCTCTTGAAATTTTCCTTTCAAAAATCGAAAAATTTATTTTTTCATTCACGTAATTTTACTGGTGCCTGATCCTGTCGAAAATGATAAATTATGAATTAAAAGATCATAGATAATAAGTTCATCTATAATTTTCTTCATTTTATTTTCGTATTCTTCTTAGCAAATCCTTTCATTTGATACCCATATATACCATGGGGGTGCACAAAAAATAACTGGTCCGCCATCTTTGGGAGTCCGCCACATTGGATTTAAAATGACGTCACTTAGCTAACCATGCATTGTCATCCAAACTAAACGTGTATGCAAAATTTCAGCTCAATCGGTTGGGGAAACTGTTTTAAAATTCAGTTGCAAAATGTGACCCATACTAACAAGGCAACTTAAATAAAAGCTTGTAAAAATATGATAAATGGCACACGAAAAAGGTGCATGTCCATAAAAAAAACAATTTGAATTAGAACGCTCGTTTGGAACGCGAAGAGACACTAAAACGCTAGCTATTGTATAACTAAGGCCTCTTACAATAGTAAATCGGCCGTACATGGAGGCACAAAGAATGACTCAGAACCCCAATCCGGAAAAATCCGGTGGTTTTTTCTTTTGATATATGAAATTGACACTCCTGTCCGCATTTTTCAACTTTCAATAGTGCAGGATCTCTTGGGATCACAACTATTTCGATAATTTACTGTTGATGTGATTTGAAATCGATGGAAACTGCAAGACGTTTTTGTTAAAACAATCAAAACATGCAACTTTCGAAAATTGAGGTTCTAAATGAGCAAATGTATTCTACTTAATTCCAGGAACACCCTCTCTATTGCACACAACGATTCGTACTCTAGTAAAAATTTGCACGTATTTTCAATTCACCGCTTTTCGAGGGGTCAGTGGCAAGTGAAATATGTTAATGTGTCGCAGCATACTTCCGATAGTTGCTGTGGTCTATACACATGGGCCAACTCTCTGCCACTTTAAAGAACTACGAAATGACTCCTTCTCTAGCATATTCTGAAGTATTAACGCAAACCAACGACTTTGAAATTTCGACTTTTGTCCAGCTTTTTCGGAATTCCGACCACTGTGCGGCGGGCTGAATTGGCATTTCCATTGCAGAATCCATATATGTACACAATATCTGCGTATTCTGCGTTGGAATATGTTCGCGGCATCATACAAACAAGTATTAGAAAATGTTCTTTTAATATAATTTTGATTAATTACAAATTAAAAAAATTTCTACTCTTATCCACTACAAAATAGAAATAAAACAACAATACCAAAATTAATTAATGTAAACGACAATCAGAATTGGCAGCAGCCTACTACGCCATTAAGGAATTTTGATACTCGTATATTTACCTATTTAATGTGGAACTGTTACAAATTTTATTTTTTTTATTCAAAAACTACTTATTTCATGATAAAGATGAAAGAGATGAAAAAGTTTCTAAATTAATCTGTCTCTCCAAAAGATGTATTGCAGCAATTTAAATCCTAACGAGTCAAATGTTTTCATGAAAAATATACATGGTGTTGTTGATTTCACTCGTTCCAAATAAGATTATTTTAGCGAAAAAATTCTGGTTAGATGGGACTCGATCAGTATAACATCTGTACCAAAATTCAGGATTTTATCTGTTTTCAAATTTGAGAAAAAAAAATTAAAACTCGATTTTGACTGCTAGGAAACTATTGTGGAATACGCAAACAGGAAACTGATAATTTTTATCGGTTTCCTGTTGTGCAAACAATTTTACAAAATTTTGGATACCGTGTGTACCACCTTCACGTACAAGTTCTGTGTCAAAGTTGTGTTAATTTAGCAATAAAATTATCAGCTTCCAGAACAAGAGACTCCATCATTATCAATTAAATGTAAAATAAAAAGAGTGTAATTGACGAATAACGTTTTTTATAAGAAACGGCACACCAAATATAAAAAATACAATTTTTTAATTCTTCTATGCAGGTCCTGGTTGTTGATGTTCTGGTGGCAACTTCACAACCTCAAAGTTTATAACCGGTTGCGTCTGATTGACTAGGCCCTTAAACACTAATCCGTACTTCCTAGGCACAAAGTGTTCCAATTTTGCCTCGATTGCCGGCAAAAACCTCCTTGGTAAAAACACTGCTTTCTCGCCCAAGTCGACAAGAACCGTCTTCCCAAACCGGGTGCTAACTATTTATTATAATCCCCCAAATCGGTATGGGCTGGTCCACAGGGAGATCCTGTAGATTAATTACTGGATTTCTGCGGATGGAGGAAACCTCATTCATTTGACTTAGATTCATGCTACAACAATAGAAAAATCAAGTGTAAAGAGCGAAATAAAAATATAAAGGATGTGTTTAGTATATAATTAACTATTTCAAAAGCAACTGAAGAACTACTAGCTGGAGACTAATGAAAATGTAGTTGCTTCTGCAAGCTGTCGCTGTAGACTGGTAAATAACTAAGGTTACAGTTTATGCTAAAAAATAGGTCTGAACCAGTAGAAAACAGGTCTTAAATTGAGGTGACCTTGACCCCAGACGACCTAAGAATGACGCAATGCTGTCTGGAGATCATTGACCATGAATGATGCAATACCGGATAAGAATGACGCAATGCTGATTGGCAGCAGGTCAATGACCTCTCTTATCGTGATTGAATTTTAAATTTACCGCCAACTGGCCATGTGACGTCACTTCCATGCCGCCATGACACTTCTTGTATGCCACCATCCAGCTCAAGAACTCTTCAGGGCCACCCGCGAAGCCAATGACGTCACTTCCATACCGCCATGACACTTCTTGTATGCCAATAGCTCAAGAACTCTTCAGGGTCACCCCAGGAGCNTACCACCTTCACGTACAAGTTCTGTGTCAAAGTTGTGTTAATTTAGCAATAAAATTATCAGCTTCCAGAACAAGAGACTCCATCATTATCAATTAAATGTAAAATAAAAAGAGTGTAATTGACGAATAACGTTTTTTATAAGATACACGGCACACCAAATATAAAAAATACAATTTTTTTAATTCTTCTATGCAGGTCCTGGTTGTTGATGTTCTTGTCACAACTCCACAACCTCAAAGTTTATAGCCGATTACGGCTGATTGCACTGCACTAGGCCCTTCAACACTAATCCGTACTTCCTAGGCACAAAGTGGTCCAAATTTGCCTAGATTGCCGGCAAAAACCTCCTTGGTAAAAACGCTGCGTTCCCGCCCAAGTCGACAAGAACCGTCTTCCCAAACCGGGTGATAACTATTATAATCCCCCAAATCGGTATGGGCTGGTCCACAGGGAGATCCTGTAGATTAATTACTGGATTTTTGCGGATGGAGGAAACCTCATTCATTTGATTTAGATTCATGCTACAACAATAGAAAAATCAAGTGTAAAAGAGCGAAATAAAAATATAAAGGATGTGTTTAGTAAATAATTAACTATTTCAAAAACAACTGAAGAACTACTACTACTAGCTGGAGACTAATGAAAATGTAGTTGCTTCTGCAAGCTGACGCTGTAGACTAGCAAATAACTATATTTCAGTATGTATGAAGATGTGACGTAAAACGTGACAGGTTACAGTTTATGCCAGCGTCAGCCAAGAATGATGCAATGCTGATTGGAGGTCAATGACCTCTCTTATCGTGATTGAATTTTAAATTTACCGCCAACTGGCCATGTGACGTCACTTCCATGCCGCCATGACACTTCCTGTATGCCACCATCCAGCTCAAGAACTCTTCAGGGCAACCCGGGAAGCCAATGACGTCACTTCCATACCGCCATGACACTTCTTGTATGCCAATAGCTCAAGAACTCTTCAGGGTCACCCCAGAAGCCAATGACCACAAGGGGGACCCTCAAGCTCGATGGACGCTGGCCATATGACGTTTGGCGATATATGACGCCAATGACCACAAGGCGGACCCTCATGCTCGATGGAAGATGGCCATATGACGATTCGGTCTAGAACCCACCTATTATATCTACTACAGTAATTCTGATGACAGGCTCCTCAATGCATAAATTGATATAGATGTTAATTTTGAAACAATAGATAACATTGCTATTTTACAAACTCACGCATATATCGCTGGATATATTAAGAAGGCCCTATTTAAAGTTATTGAAGGACGCAGAACATGTAAAAACTAATTTCTAGCATCTACATCTACTTTGGAACATGGGCTTATCTCGTTAGGAGAATATAAAACCAATGTATTAATAAGAACCAAAACACAATTTCGCCAAATGTTCACACAAATAGTTATCATTTTTAATTTAATTCACATGTTAGCAATTTCTAATTGGATTTCTGAATAAACAATATTAATTAACCCATTCCTATCGACACGGCAAACAGCCGATGTTCTACAGCAATCAAATGGCGCTAATCTAGCAGCCAGAGTGCGTGAATCCTGGACATATTGTAACTATAAATTTTAGCGTCGACTAGACTCGTCGAGTCGAATCGAATCGAATCGCAAAAATTCGCCTTCCATATAATTAGATGAATCAGCATCGACCACTGAAGAGCCGCAACGCACCTAGCCGATTTTCCCGGGAGCATTGCTCGTTGAGCGAATTTTTGCGGCCACGCGTTTCGACTCGATTCGGCGCACCTCAGTCGACGCGGAGAAGCGATTTATGCATAGACGTGAAACGACGCGATAGACACATGTTTTATAATTTCTTCGTATTCTTTGATTTTTTCTACTTTACTTTTTTCGAAATGAATGAGGAACTGTTAATATCTCCGGTAGAGATCTGAGCTGTCCATCACGACATACGACTTAGACCAACCGTACGACTATTGACTGACCGATTCGACTCTCCTCGATTCGTCTCGATGAACGCACTTTTCAAAAAATGCTGCTCTATTCGATACGCCTCAATTCCATTCGTTTCGGCTGTAGTCGACGCAGAGCTTAACAGCGCAAAACAATTACCGACCAGTAGATTTAGTCAGTGACTTATGTTAACGTTGTTGCAAATGTTAGATTTTTACCGATCCTTTGAACTGCCAAAATAATGGACATTCATTTCGAGTAAGTAACTTTATACCAATTTTATATCAAATTTATCCAATTTTTTTCATTATACGAACTTTGTGCACATACCAAACAACAGATCAGTGTATATTTTTAAAACTTTAATTTGAAACTGTGTAAGCTAAAAGTGCTTTATTCTGTGTGGCCAAATTACCATGCCAGGCGTTTCCACTCCACAAAATTGATATTTAAAAATATTAAATTTTAGAAAAGGATGCACATGTAGATACGGACGAGGATTCAGGGAACAAAGATGAGGGCGGGTATTGGTGGAATATACAAATCAGTATATAGATTCTATAAAAACAAATTTTCGTCGAGATTGCCGGCCAACAGATGTAATTGAAATAAAAGCATTTTTGGGGCTGCTATATCTCGCCGGAGTATTTCGAGGTGGTCATAGGATTTAGGTGATTTTTGGGTACCTGATGGACTGGGACTAGACATATTTGGAATGGTTGTCTGATAAACGTTTCAGATTTTTAGTGAGATGTTTGCGATTTGACGACAAACAAGAGAAGAACGCCGTGCTACTGTAAATTGGCAGCAGTTCGAGATCTGTTTACCTACTTTATTGATTGATAATTGTAGAACCCATTATCATCTTGGAAATAATGTTACGATAGATGAAATGATCCCTGGATATCGTGGACGGTGTGGCTTTAGACAATATATACCTTCCAAGCCAAATAAGTACGGTATAAAAATATTTTGTCTGAGCGATGCTAAATTATATTACACCGCCAATATGGAAATTTATTGTGGTCAACAGCTAGAAGGACCTTCTCCGAACAAGCAATTCTTCTGCTGATGTAGTGTTACGGTCTTATTTTGCTTTAAACGATTTCAATTTAATATAACCTGGAGTACTCTGTGATGTCAGTGGGTTTAGTAATTTTGTTTCGCGCAAGATAGTAGCACTGTCAAGTTTATTACCGGCTCGACTGGAAGGTGATTGCAATATCGACATTATCGACCGATGCACAATTTTGACACCGTCGACTGTCTGCTTTTAGATGTGGTATTTTTTGGAGATTATTCTAATCATCCATTGTGGGATTTCATATCACAGGCTGTAAAATTACTCTCGGAATATTTGGAAGTACCGTTACCGTGATATTGAGATGTTGCAGAGTTTTTGTTTGGATGTGAGAGACAGTTTTGAGCATCGTGTTTTGAGGTTATGTCATGGGAAATTACCTCGTGGAAACCTTGTGTAGAAATTAAGACCCATCTCGCATTGCTGTGAAGTAGGAAGGAAACCCTTAGAAATAAGGTAATTGTCTTTTAATAGCCATCTTATGTTCGTAAGTGTGCATGTCGATTTTTTTTATTTACTCGTACTGTAGTAGGCTAAACCAGTCTGTCCTCTACAGGGTTTTTTTTACGGGAGAATTCCGTTTGTGAAACTATTCGACTAAGAGACACCGTGGGTTCGTCTGGCTGAGGTGCTTCTCCGCCCTCACGTCTCCGTCAGGCATCGTAGCATACCTACCTGGAGTTTCTTCGTTCCCTACCAAGGTCGTCCTGCTTTGACATCGTGTACCACCATCGTCTGCCGTTTACATAGGTCTCCGCAGAGAGAGAGAGACCCACTACGTACAGGCGAAACGATAAGTTTATCCTTTTATTTAAATTAAACGTTTTATCTACCGTACCTCCTGTATATTGCTGTATTTTATTACTGTATGTATCACTGTGTTTTATAACTGCGTAATGTGTTTATCTGCATCTGAATAAGAGGTGACAGTCACATAACCTTGCCTATATGTAAACCATGTTGTAGCTACAATAGGGGTAAAAGTGTTTATAGCTTGTAATTTTCTTTACGTTCGGACTGTACATTCTACTGGCAGGCCTTGTGCCTTAGCGTTAGCCAGTCACCTTGATCGTATCATAATTCACCTATAGCGTTCTGTAACCTGTCTTGTTAAATGCAGTAAGATAAGAAAATCGTCCACAAGCAGGGACATTACATATTTCAACGTGTAAGCAGTGAATTGCTGTACTTTGCTATATTTTTATAAATGCAGTAATATAGTATTTTAGAGTAGATTACACGTGTTTTATTGCACGGAAGGTACTATTTTCGTCCGTACTAACTTTTCTGGTCTCAGCTCGTATATTCAGTAATAGTAGTAGTAGTTACACATTTTTCTGGCCATTTGGCACACTATCAACTTAAACGCCCTGAGAATCAAGATCTAAGCTACCCTATACAGTAATCTTAGTCAGGTAACGTTTGTACAGGGATGAGATCTTGCTGCCGTGCACTGTTGCCCAGAGATTTCCGGAGAAGGGTTTTCCATCGCTTCCACCTTTCTCCCCCCTTTTCCTTTTTTTTTAACCATCACCGTAGCGGCAGTTATGAGATTGTCAGAGTCAATTTTTCAATCTGGTCGTAACATAACAGCAGACAATTGGTTTACGAGTTTAGAATTGGTTAGAAAAATAGAAAATAAATACTTTCATATCTGGGAACAATTCGGAAAAATAAAAGGGAAATTCCACTTAACCAATATGAAAGTATTTTTGGTTATACAAAAAATTAATCTTTAGTAGCATTTGTCCCAAAAAAGGTAGAACTGTTGTACTTTTGTCAAGTATGCACATTGGTTCTAATGAAGTTGCCATAAATTATCCAGTTTTATAATTCAACCAAATCTGGCGTTGATACTGTTGNTATGTCCCAAAAAAGGTAGAACTGTTGTACTTTTGTCAAGTATGCACATTGGTTCTAATGAAATTGCCATAAATTATCCAGTTTTATAATTCAACCAAATCTGGCGTTGATACTGTTGATACGCTTTATGACTTATAACGTTGCCAGATGTACCAGAAGATGGCCAATGGTAATTCTTTACCACTTACTAAATGTAGCAGGTATCAATTCGCGAGTAATTTTTTTGGGCAATAAAAACAAATTTTGTACACGGCGAGGCTATCTAAAAAAATTTCGTCCAACATTATTGAATCGACAGCTACAAAGAAGAACTCAAATGACAAATTTGCCAAGAGAAATCACAAGTATGTTGCAGAAATACAAGCAGCCTGAAACACTTCACGAAGAAAAAGAAACTTCAGCGGTAGCTGGCACATCAGGAGCCGCAAAAACCAAAAGAAGTCAGCCATACTACCTAAAAAAAAAAAGAATTCACTCTCGGCATATAAATATCAAAAGTGCGATGTGCATTTATTTTTAAAATTACACGCAAGGACAATATGCGACAAGTGTATGAATCCAGAGGTAGAGGAATATAATTCTTCTGAATAATTTTGTATAATTTGAACGTATGTTTATGCTGTGTAAATAAAAAAATAAATTTGAAATTTTATTTTTCAATTGCTATAAAAAGTTCCAGCTCAAGTCCGAAATTTGTATTAGATTTATAAATACCATTAGTCCCTTTAGTGTTTTTTAAATAAAATTGACATAATTTATACTAAATATACAGGGTGTTCCTAAATAAGTGTCGCAACAGAAAACTGTAAATTCCTCTTGAAAAAAGAAACATTTTTTTCCTCTTCCATTTTTCTCACTGGGCTGTCGTTTTCGAGATACACGGTGTCAAAACTTTATTTTTTTTTTAGTTTTTCGCCAATATCTTAGGAATCGTTTGAACTACAGGACTGAGCTTTTGTACACACATTACCACTATCAATAGCTACTTTTTCGCAACCTTCTCGAATTCATTGGACGTACCAGTGGTGGAGATTTTAAGATATCGTAAGGGTTTTTCCCCCCTAAATTTTACGCCACTGGAAAAATTGACTTTTGACAGCAAATTCTAAAGCGCCAATGAATTTTACACAATAAGAGTTCTCTTGGTTCATTGCTCTAAAGTCAACCGTTTTCAAGAAAAATGACTTTATGAACAAAAGCAAACATTTTGCTAACGTTTCGAAAATCTTTTGTAATTCAAAAAATAGGTAGTAATAATTAACAATTTTAACGAAATTTAACAACAGATAGGATTTTAACTTTTTTTATCAATTTGGCGAGTAAAATTTACAGAAACTGTTCAAAATTACGTCCGTTGGCTTGAATGCACGCATTACATCTTCTAATCATGTTTCTTTCTGCCGCTGCGGCTTCACCTCTATCGGTCAACTTTTCGATAGTATTGACATGGAACGTTAGCAAAAATGTTTGCTTTTGTTCATAAAAAGTCATTTTTCTTGAAAACGGTTGACTTTAGAGCAATGAACC
>NW_019416792.1:230176-254665 GCF_000390285.2 Anoplophora glabripennis
AGCGCCAATGAATTTTACACAATAAGAGTTCTCTTGGTTCATTGCTCTAAAGTCAACCGTTTTCAAGAAAAATGACTTTTTATGAACAAAAGCAAACATTTTGCTAACGTTTCGAAAATATTTTGCATTTTGCATTTTGAACATTTTGCAAGTGCAAGTAACTGAACAGAACATCCGGAGAACGAAATGCATCGTTTATGAAATCCATGTCAATACTATCGAAAAGTTGACCGATAGAGGTGAAACCGCAGCGGCAGAAAGAAACCTGATTAGAAGATGTAATGCGTGCATTCAAGCCAACGGACGTAATTTTGAACAGTTTCTGTAAATTTTACTCGCCAAATTGATAAAAAAAAGTTAAAATCCTATCTGTTGTTAAATTTCGTTAAAATTGTTAATTATTACTACCTATTTTTTGAATTACAAAAGATTTTCGAAACGTTAGCAAAATGTTTGCTTTTGTTCATAAAAAGTCATTTTTCTTGAAAACGGTTGACTTTAGAGCAATGAACCAAGAGAACTCTTATTGTGTAAAATTCATTGGCGCTTTAGAATTTGCTGTCAAAAGTCAATTTTTCCAGTGGCGTAAAATTTAGGGGGGGAAAAACCCTTACGATACCTTAAAATCTCCACCACTGGTACGTCCAATGAATACGAGAAGGGTGCGAAAAAGTAGCTATTAATAGTGGTAATGTGTGTTCAAAAGCTCAGTCCTGTAGTTCAAACGATTCCTAAGATATTGGCGAAAAACTAAAAAAAAAAATAAAGTTTTGACACCGTGTATCTCGAAAACGAAAGCCCGGAGAGAAAAATGGAAGAGGAAAAAATGTTTCTTTTTTCAAGAGGAATTTACAGTTTTCCGTTGCGTCACTTATTTAGGAACACCCTGTATGTTTTACTGTAAACGATAAACAATATTTTAATGCTTTTACAACCCTCAGAATGTATATTTTCACTAAAAATACTAAATGTGTTTTAATGTATCTGTGAGGTACAACGCGACTATCCATGTGACGAATACCCACGCGCCTAATGGAAGGTTTTAAAGCAGTGTGTTTTCTACAATCAACCGGTAGGCCGTAGACGTCACAACTAGAATTTAAAAGAAGCTAATGTTTATTTTAAAAAATTTCAAGTTCAAAAAATATCAAGTTCAGTCTACAGGAGTTGGCAGACCATCAGGTTCACCTGGATCAACTTCAGATAGTCGCATATCAGATTTGATCGAACGGATCATTTAGTCAAATCGATGTAAAAAAAGGAGGTGTGCCCGCAAAACATGCAATTCAACACCTAGAACAATTTGCATGAAATGGAATGTGGAGTTATGTGTAAATTGCTTTGTTCCTTTTCACTCTCGCTAGTTTTTTTTGTAATTGTATTTTTTATAAGATATACTATGTTTCCATAAAACAGACACACTGGTTCTACTATCACTTAATGTGCATATATTTATATTGTTACTCTTTTTGTTTAGGTTAGTTTTTATTTTTCTATCTCGTAAATTGCTTTATTGCTATTTGTTATGTTTTGGTATTAATGTGAATAGCCAAAAACAACTTTAGAAACAAAACTCGTGACTAGTTTATTAAACCCCGTTTATTGTTCAAAAGCTTACTACATACTATACTGGTGGCTAGCAAAGAAGCGATAGTATCGGTACAAAAAACTGGATACTTTTTCTCGCATTCCATTGCTTTTAAATACAAACAATAAATGTTTACATATATATAACACTATTAGTTAACATTATTTAATAATAGATAGCGCAAGCGCCTAGCGTGGTTAAATGGGTACAGCAAATTATAAAATAAAGTTCCCATAATTAATGGTCGCTTATAACCTTTCAATCCCCATTATCACAAATAAAAAATTTAAAAACAATTTAAATCCGGCGTTAATGGGTTCATATAATATGTATTGTTTAACCGTAATATCAACCCTATGCTTGTCACGCAACGTAAATATTTGAAAATATACCTGAGGCAGACCCTGGTTTTACATAGAACAAATACGTTCAAGGTTACAGCCGACGGCATCGCACCTCTCTTTCTATTATTATTCTGATTGTTACTTATTCGTGTACTTTAATCTTGTGGTCTCTGGTTGGGAACCACTGCTCTAATCGCTCGATCAATTTTTTAAGTCCATTACAACAAGCCCCTGTATATAGGGTTCTTGTATTAGAATGATATAAGATTGTAAGTAACAGCATTTCAGACATACAAAAGTACTATTAGTTAAAATCAGCGCTAGAAGGTAAGGCAAGTCATATAATACAGTCAATCACGGTATCGGCCGCAAACTATAAAATCGCGTGGATTTGCTTTGCGAGCGGTATGAAAACAAACGGCTCATCATACACCATCACCTAAAAGCAATTTTTGAACAGCCACCATTAATTAAGGAATCACGTATGAAACTAAGGCAGCTTTTTCATAATATCAACAAAAAAATAAAGTCAATAAATTCAATAGGTTGGAAAACCGACGAGTGGGACACAATTGTCATATACATAATCGCTAGCAAATTTGATCCTATCACGCGTCGCGATTGGAATCAGTAGAAATACAGGGCGAGCTGCCAACGTGGGCAGATATGAACAAATTTCTGAAAACGAAATGTGAAGTCTTACAACAACTAGAAGTAAATAAATATGAGACTGACGATAAAAAGCAATCACAATTCATGAAACCGAAAAATAAATCAAGCGTGTATGCTACTACTGAAGTAAATAACAAACTTTGCATTAGTTGTAAGGGTGATCATTTAATATATAGATATCCTGAATTTTAAATCTCACAAGCAATCATAGATTAGACAAGAAGTGGTTGTAGGTAACGCATGTGAACGGTTAACGCTGGCGAAATACAGTCCACAATTTGCATCATATAACATTTGGTATGATATTTCTACGATTGTACGTCGTATTATGTAATTTTTTTGTGACAAGCAGTTTCGGTCACAACGGTTTACTGTTGTATATGGATACCGATTCGCTGATTATTATAATTTACATCGATAATTTTTATAATTTTATGAAATTAAATATACATCTAATTTAAGGAAGGAAATAACTCCGTAACTTTTGATTTTTTTTTTTTGAACTTCAATGATGAATTTCCATAAAGAACAATTTGACAGTAGACTAAATCAATTAATAAATTAATTGCATAACTGGAAAATGTGTAAAACGTATGTTAATTGTGACTAGTTTTCGCATACGTGCGAGATAAATTAGACATATATGAAATAGATCCACTCACCAGATTCCGATTCCTGTTCTTATCCACTGTAAAACCATATTACTAAAACTACACTGCATCAACAGACAAAAACAAAATGAAATTCTTTTGCTTTTCATATCCATTATAAAACTGTATTACTCAAAAAACCACACTACACCAACATCGAAAATAATGTGTAAGTATTCTGTCAACGGATATGGCAGGACTGAACGACAAAAGGTACCCTTTTTACCTGGTTTCAAAGGGAAGGAGCAGGTGATGTACGTTTAAGAAATCTTAATCCTTATAATCTCATCTACTATAATAACCAAATTAAATAAAATTTAATTTTATAACCAAAACATTTCGGCAAATGGCATTACCTGAATCCTTCTGGGAACTCAATAAATGAAGGAATGTAATATGTCATATATTTTTTTTATATTACAATATTTGTTAGAAAATAAACTGCAGCATGTATTTTACAATAAAGAAAATGTTAATACCAAATACATATTTGTTTTTTTTTTAAACAGGAATTAGTACCTATCTGAAAATTTTTTTTGTAAAATTTAAATCTTGAATGGAAAGTGTCAAATCCTTTTAACAATTCGTAACATAATCATATCTGTTAAGTGGTCACGACGGGGCCCTGGTTAATATTAATAGCAAACAAATAAAATTTACTTTTCGTCATTCTAAGATGCAAATTGCCTAAGTCCATTTATAGTCAAAAAAGCAGTATATGTTTAGAGTACCGCATTCTTTTGCCCCGTCAAATGCCGCCGTCGGCGCCATGTTTACTCCTAGTCAGTAAATCAGTATATTTACAGTCGTCGTGGCACATTAATGTTGAAAGGACCAGAGCAACGGACCCGGCAAGTTCTGATAAAAGAATTGTGTGAATTTTTAGCAAAATGCCGTATTGTTGTTCGGTTAATTGCTCTGAGATCAGAGGAAGGTACTAGATTGTTTTCATTGCCTCAAGGGCCGAAAAATGAATCAAGGAGAAAACAGTGGAAAAACAATATTAACCGAAAAGATCGTCTTCCCGATCGTGCTTATATTTGTGAGGTAAGAATATTTACTAGTGTATATTTTCGTAATTACATAGTTTAATGTGTATTATAGAAGCATTTTACAAATGATCAGTTCGAAAATAATCGTGAAGAGGCCTTTACTTTGGAATGCAGTCCCTACAATATTTTCAAATAATACGGTTCCGAAACAGAGAAAACCGCCTATGATCTGATGCGATAGAAACGAAAAAGTATGTACCTATTAAAATTATTCTACTGAAGCTGAAGGCTTTTAAATGTAAAGAATTTGTTAACAGGTTCAGAATGAGAAATACGAGAGGCAACAAATTTCAATGAATTAGAAGAGACTCTCCAAGAAGAAGAAACAAATCGACGTATATTGGAATTAAAAAGGTAAATAAATTTAGCTCAAAAAAGAATGAGGAGAATGAACGAGGACGTTAATACGTTGAAGAAACAAGTGCATGTAGTTTTTAACAACGACCAAATCGATTTTTCAAAAAGAGGAAATATGACTGGACGTCAGTGGCAGACTAATACAATTAAGAACACTGGAAACACCGGAAAATGTGAATGCAGTAAGAGATTCCGTACAACAATCTCCAAGGCGTTCAGCTCGTAAGCATGCAGCTGCTTTGGGAATTTCCGATAGAAGTGTTCGAAGAATTTTACACAACTCACTCCAAATGCATCCGTACAAAATGATGGTAGTGCAGGAATTAAGTGAAAGAGATTTTGAAACCCGTACAAATTCATGCCGGGATATTCTTCAAAAATTCTCCGAGGCACTGTATTCATGTCTAGCGATGAAGCTCACTTTTACCTATCGGGTAGCGTAAATAAGCAAANGTACGTTTAAGAAATCTTAATCCTTATAATCTCATCTACTATAATAACCAAATTAAATAAAATTTAATTTTATAACCAAAACATTTCGGCAAATGGCATTACCTGAATCCTTCTAGGAACTCAATAAATGAAGGAATGTAATATGTCTTATATATTTTTTTATATTACAATATTTGTTAGAAAATAAACCGCAGCATGTATTTTACAATAAAGAAAATGTTAATATCAAATACTTGTTTTATTTTAAACGGCAATTATTAGTTATCTGAAAACATTTTTTTTGCAAATTTAAATCTTGAATGGAAGAGTTAAATCCTTTTAACAATTCGTAACATAATCAATCTACTAAGTGGTTACGACAGGGCCCTGCTTAATATTAATAGCAAACAAATAAAATTTACTTTTCGTCATTCTAAGATGCAAATTGCCCAAGTCCATTTTTAGTCAAAAAAGCAGTATACAGGGTGATTAATTAATAATGGGACAGAACTTAAGGGCATGTTGCTGACATCAAAATAGAGCGATTAAGCCAAATATGCGTTATCCGAATGTTGCTCCTTTTCGATCTACAGGGTATTAAAGTTGAAAAAATATTTTCGATTTTTTTAAATATCTTGAGCATCTTTTAACGGATTGTCTTGAAAGTTTGTACACCTATGTTTTCTGAGGTGGTAATTACGGAAATGGTAACTATTTTGCAATCACATCTAGAATGCGCTAGTTGTAGTGTTCCGCCGGAGTAAACATGTCAAACTTTTTTGTCCTTCAAAAATCTGGATTTCCAATAAGAAATTATTAAACTACGTTCAATTCTAAATAAAAAATATATACCTGTTAAAAATCGATAAACCGTTTTCGAAATAAGAACGATTTACTATTTCTTTACAAAATTATTTGTTTGAACGTACGCCTTTAAATAAAATGACTTAAATGAAGTAGGCCGCTGTCAATGAAATGTCATGTATTATTTATGTCAATTCTAAGCAACTTATAAATATTAGACAGTTTAGTTCTTCTTCGTTTGTGATTTTTTTCATTAAAATGCCGCGTCATAATGATTATTCGTTTGTTGAAATGAGAAACATGGTATGTGTGTATGCCCAAGAAAATTATTGTGGTCGTCATGCAGCAGCGAGGTACTTGGAGTTATATCCAAAAAACGGACAACCTAACCACAAGCTTTTCAATACGTTGTACGACAGATTAGGAGAAACGGGATCATTTCGCCCTAAACGAGACGTTGGAAGGCCCAAAGTATTAGCGGCGGAGCAAGAAGAGGATGTTTTAGTGCGAATTGCCGAAAACACGCAAACAAGCACACGCCGAATTGCATCAGCTACTGGTGTAAGTCAGCCTTCCATCTTCAGAATACTCCACAAAGAAAAATTGTATCCTTACCATTTTCGTCCGGTTCCACAGTTGATGCCACAAGATCCTCCTGGTAGATTTCGGTACAGTTTCTTCGTCGGCAACAAAATGCTGACCCTACATTTTATAATAAAATGTTGTTCACGGACGAAGCTACATTTACCGGGCGCGGTGTATTTAATTGGAGAAATAGCCATTCCTGGGAAGTGGAAAATCCTCACTTGCCACGAGAACAACATTTTCAGCATGAAATCTCAATAAATATTTGGTGTGGAATACTTTCCGATAACATTTTGGGACAATTTATGTTACCCCGTCCACCTAATGGGGAAAATTATTTAATTTTTTTAACAAATGACTTGCCACTCGTTCTTGAAAATATCCCCTTAAATTTACGGCATTTTGGTTTATGCATGCGTCTAGCGATGAAGCTCACTTTCACCTATTGGGTAGCGTAAATAAGCAAAATTTCC
The DNA here is from genome assembly GCF_000390285.2 of Anoplophora glabripennis. Taxonomy (NCBI): domain Eukaryota; kingdom Metazoa; phylum Arthropoda; class Insecta; order Coleoptera; family Cerambycidae; genus Anoplophora; species Anoplophora glabripennis. The sequence continues at coordinate 237,134 of NW_019416792.1, forward strand.
GTTATTGGTCGACAAATAATCCACAGGAACTTCATGAGCGACCACTTCACAGTCCAAAGGTTACCGTCTGGTGTGCAATATCTGAGTTTGGCGTGTGGGGCCCTTACTTTTTCGAAGAAGATGGAATAACGGTAACGGTAAGTCAACGGAGATCGATATTTTGATATGCTTAACAATTTCCTGCGTCCAAAAGTTAACGAGTTGAATGAAAATCACCGAGAACATCTTTGGTTCCAGCAGGATGGTGCTACATCGCACACCACGAGTCGTTCACTTAATCTTCTTCAAGAAATGTTCCCAAACAAAGTGGTGTCTTTACGGGGTGATCTCGGCTGGCCGCCGCGTTCGCCTGATTTGTCGCCTTGCGACATTTTTCTTTAGGGTTACCTCAAATCGAGAGTTTTTACACATCGTCCGCGGACTTTGGAAGAATTAAAGGCAGCCATGAGACAAGAAATTGCCGCATTTCCCCAAGAAATTATCCATCGGGTAAAGACGCGCTTCCGTTGAGAATCTACAAGAGTGCATCGACAATAATGGCCGCCATTTAAAAGATATCATTTTTAAAAAATAACGATCCTAAATGGCATGAAATATTGATTTAAAAAAAAAAATAAAAAATTTTTGCTTTATGTGGTTTGGTTTTTATTGACATCCCGAATAGTACCTATCATTTTGCCGCACCCTATATATTGTGTGGTACCACAGGATATGAAGAATTAAGAGAACAAAATTATCCACTGCCATGCATTCAAACACTGCAAAAGCGAATAGAAATGTTTAAGTTTCGGTCTGGTATATTACACGATTCGTTTCCTTTACTAAAAACAAAAGTTTAGTGTTTGAAACCTCAAGAAAAGCAAGCTGTTTTGCTAATGGATGAAAATGGCTTTGAAAGATGGTCTTGATTATGACAACTCTACCGGAGAGATATTAGGTACGTATTACATGGTATTAAGTAAATAGAGACTTACTATTAGCACTTGAAAATTACAGGTAGGCCTACAATTCCGACTTCAGGCGGAAAAGTTTCAGGAGATAAACTCGCGACGCATGCATTAGTTTTAATGCTTGCAGGTTTAACAACTAGGTGGAAACAAACAATTGCCTTCGAGTATACAGAACACTCCTATGACACAAATGAAGTCAGTAAAACAGTTACCAAAATAATAAAAAAGTGTTGTGAAATTGGGATTGATGTCTGTGCTGTAGTGTCTGATATGGGCCCTCAAAATCAGGCATTATGGCGTATACATGGTATAACTTGCTCAAGATTTTCAAAAATAAAAAATTCATGTCCTCATCTCTGTTTTCGCAATAAATTTGAAAAACTGTATTTTATGCCACATGCACCTCACGTATTTAAAAATATGAGACTTGCTTTGATTGATGGTCATACATTTTACTTATCCGATGAAGTTGTGAAGCGTTTTAATTTACTATCTAATATAGTAAATCTGGAGTTGATGACATTGAATGTGAAGGAGAATTAGTACTTGGTTTAATCGACTTTAGCACAAATCATACAGTACTTACTCATTCAGAAAGGCGACCACTTTATTACCCGTTGGGGTCACTTTTACTAAAGATAAAAAATAATTACAAAAATTGTGATAATTGCTTATCTTCGGTCATAACACGTAATGATGATGAATCAATAAAAGCCATTAGCAAGTTGGTTGATCTCAAATGTTATAAAGAAAATGCACTGCTATACCCAACAAAGTATATTTTTGACACTATGGTAACTGCTGAAATGTTATTTCACAAAGAATGCGATAAATTATTAGCTTGAAGCTTAACAATAAAGCGATTAACAAAGGAATTCATAATTGTTGCTGAAAACAGTCCTACATGCCATAATATTTTTGCAAATATTCTTGCATTCTTTTTTTAGAACGCGGTTGTATTTTGTTTTTAATAAAACGTTCTGATAATCTTATTAAAAAGACACAACAATCTGTAAAATGTGGAAGCAGAAGTATTGGAATGAGAATTGCTACAAAGAAAGTTGAATGTAGATATTTGTTTAGTTTATTATAGCTTGATATATAATATTATAATTATTAATATACATTACAGTTTAATATAGTGATAATATAGTTATAGTTGTAGTTATAATATAGTTAATAATATTATAGTTTATTATAGCTATTAAATTTGTCAGTATGCTGCATTCTTGACATTTTAAAATTGGCTATCGTTGGGCCATTGCATAAAAGAGGAAATTGTGACGAAATTGACAATTATCGGTCCTAAGCATTATATGTATCTAATTATGGTCTTATTCAGAAGAAGCTAAGCGCTCCTAACAGTGTCGCAACATGATTTTAGACTTGACTGATCCTTGCACAATGTCCATGTCGCTGACTCTCTCTATAAAATTGTGGACTGACTCAGTCATTGTTCCCAATTCTTCTATCCGTTGTTTAATTATAATGCACACAGCATTTAATAAATAATATTTAAACCCCGGAGGCTTGGTGAACCGGGGGCCAGTCCTCAGCCAGTCCGGAGCCACTTTGAGAGCCAGTCCACCGTCAGGAGCCAGTTCACTATTTTGCTCTCCACATGACAGTAACCCCTCAGAGGTGTAAGTATGTGTTTTGTGTAATAAAATGTACAAAATGAGTTGATTTGCCTCTCTGTTTTTACCCTCTTAGCAGCCAAGCGAGTAGCTCGAGAATATATCCTCACTAATTGTTTTTAGTATTTTTATTAATAGTTAACAATACCATGTGTATGGTCCAGGATAGATGTAACAAGAGGTATAACGGGAAAAATCTTTTTTTAATTTTAAATAGTATTTAGGGATTAAATTATGAAAAATGTGTTTAATTGATGATCTACAGAGTATTTATGAGGAAACTTGTAAAAAATTTCGATTAATAAAATACTTATATTTAAAGATATCAAAAAATTCCACTACGAAAAGTTATTTAGAAGGCAATTTTGTGTGGACACGTACGACCATAATCTTTCGAGTGGGTTTGGCGTAAATGTGACTACATTTAAAAAATATTATTGCGAAACCGTTGAAATTTTCGTAAATTTTTATTCTTGGTATTACATGACAACCACGGTTCGCGTGGTTTTAGTCCACGGTTCTTTGGTTACTAATTCCTATTGGGCAAATGTCGGAAGACGCAGAAGAAGCTCGGAACAAAGACATTAAAAAATATCGCGAATGTGTTGCTCAGAAACACTCAAGAACAGCGACCATGCAAACCATTTTCAATCGACTTTTGTTAACTTCAGATCCCTACATATGGAGTATGCGCAAGAAGTATCCGAAAAAAGAAAAAGTTTATCAGCAGAAGCTTTGTAAGTATGGTTTGAGTAAATCGACGGAATACAATAGTGATGAATCACAATACACTGATTCCTCTGATTCTGATTGAAAATTATAATTCATCGTACATGTGATTTATCTGGTAGGACCAAAATTAGTAGGATCCTTAACTGTCAAAATTTTTATCAGATATCAGTTTCATACCTGTGATCCAAGAAAAACAAAAGAAAAGAAAGAACCAGTCGGACAAAATCTTAACAAAGAAACTAGAAACAATTGCCACAATCATGGAGAAAACCAACAATGGAAATGAAACTGAGGATAAAGATCAGGAGAGGAGTAATGTTCCTTAATCGTTCATTTTAATTATTATCTTAAGTGGAGCATCTCACCCAGACCTACCTTACTTTTATTTCATCCTTTAATACATCAATCAAGGCCCTGCATACTTCTGATATAAGACTTATCACCTGATGTGATATATTGAACAAATAACTGAGGCTAGTAGTAAAGGTATCACTCACCACTTGCTAAAAATCAAAGAGTCAGTGCTAAACGCTCTTGAATTGGATTCGTTTTTTTTTCAAATTTGTACATTTTTTCACAATTCGTGCTTTTCACAACCGTTTCAACATCAATCGCAATCGACCGGTACCGTCTGCCTGTACAATTAAAAAGTGGGTTAGGAACTTCGAAGAGATGTAAACCACAAGAAAGAAGTCTGGAAGTGCGAGTTTTTCTTGTGGGGTTAGGTTAGATTTTCTTGTGGGGTTACCTGAAGAATAAAGTGTTTCAAGATAATCCACCACAAACAATTCAAGCCTTGAAAGAATGGATCCGACAAAAGTGGAGCAAATTACCCTGGCAACGCTGCGGAATGTAATGAATTATTTCAGATCACGATTGGAAGAGTGTACGCCTGAACGGAGTTATTTTTAAAACGTAAAATCATTAATGCTTTTTTACGTTATTTAACAAAATAATAAATTTACTTGTAAAAATTTGTTTTCTACTTTTTTATAGCCTTTTTAAAATCGCTCGTTATTTTACCCCTCTTTACCTATTATTCGTTTTTGCGTATCTATTACAGCATTGACTTACACCACCGCGAATTCCACATTCTAAAAACAAGTTTAATTAATCCATTTATTTATTTATGGAAAAGAGGACAAACACAGACTTTATAGCCCAAAACAGTCTCCACAAAATACTCAAAGCTAATTAAGCTAATCATCCTGCAAATATTCCAATTTAACGTTTGTACGTTTTAGCATACAATCCCACGTATATCCCGGAAGTGTGTAGTAATGTGCAGGAGCTAACCCGTGCGTATTAAGCCATCTTTCCATAAAGTTTTCAAAGATGTCAGCCAATAGCAAAATATCGGTTTTTAAGTACAACTGAGTGTACTCCGAAAGAATTACAATTACAAACATTTTGAGTCTGAATATTGCCATCCTCTGAAAATTTCTCACCCTGTAGAGAGAAAGCACTTTTACCATACTAGAAACAGAAAAGAGGACTGAGACGGAAATCAGACTTCAATTACTATTATTTTATGACAAATTAAAAGAAAAGGTAAAGATAGAGCGTCGATGTAAAGATTCCAACCAAATTATTCAGATTTGGAAACAAGTAGCGAAGAAGAACCTTCCCAACACTGCGAGAGTAAAAATAATGAAGAAAACAGAGAGGAATACAATCTTAACACAGAACAAATTGAAAATGAATTGGAGGAAAGATATGAAGAAATAAATGAAAATGAAAACAACATTGCTGCCAAGGATGCAGAAAATGAAGAGGAAATAAGCGAATTAAAAGCAAAGGCTAATACCAATGAAGAAACACAAAACAAATAACTCAAAAAAAAACAAATAACAAATCTAAAAAACCAAAGTACCAGTAGATAAGAGATAACCAAAAATGCAACCAAAGCGACTTCAGTTAAAATGGGGTAATTGGAATTTTTTACCTCAATTTCCTGATTATAAAGCAATTGTTTATGATGTGAGTGAACGTGAAAGCTAGTCTTCAATTGATTATTTTTCTAATTATTATGGCGATGAATTATTCGTTCTATTGGCTATGGCACTATTTCCAACAAAATGGTCGGTTACTAGATATTGCCATGTATTGGCAAGCTAATTTTTGAGTACCAGTTATTGCAACAGCAATGTCTAGGGACCGCTTTTTCACATTAAGAAATAATCTTTACATAGTTAATAATCTTGATGTCAACAAAGAACAACGTGATTCTGATTGTCTTTGGAAAGTAAGGCCACTAATTGATAGATTTCGTAGAGTAGTTCTGATATTGCCCCGGGAAGAAAATATGTGTATAGACGAGCCGATGATTCCCTTGCTAGCTGTGGCTATCCCTCAGTATGTACCACGGAAGCCTAATCAACAGGCCTAAAAATTTTCATTCTAGCAGGTGCTTCAGATCAAGTGTTAGATTTAGAAGTGTAACAGGGCACCACTACAACTGCCGGGGCAATCTTACGTCTGGCAGAAACTTGCCAACCTTTACTTTGACAGATTTTTCACAGGAACTGTATTACTAGAAAAACTAATGCAGAAAGGCATATCCGGAACTGGTACCATTATGGCAAACCGATTCCCTAATGTAAAGTTAAAAACCAACGCAGCAGTAACGCAAAATGGTCGGGGTTCAACTGATCTTAAAATTAGGGAAGACTAAAAAATTGCTTTAGTAAATGGATAGATAACCGGTCTGTGATAATAGCATCCACGAGGCATAGTGCGACAAACAGAGGAACAGTCAGATGCTATTCAAAGCCCGATAAGGCTTACATTGAAATTCCCCGGCCTGGAATAAGCGAGAGGTACAATACAAACATGGGTGGTATTGATTTGTTCAGTCGCTTGATTTCGTGCTATCGTTATTTCGAACAAAGAAATGGCCGGTGCGCAAATTTGAACACACTATGGACATGACCGTGGTTAACTGCAAAATATTAGATCTGTTGGCTTTTAAGGTACGAACTAGTGATGTAACGAATGCCAGTTTTTAAGCATTCGCGAATGCGAATATTCAGTTTTTAAATCTAGCGCCGTTTATCTATGATTCAAAATATGCCGCGCACGACGCACATAATATTTCCGGTGACAGCGGCGCTAGAGACTAAAGAAATTAGCGTTGTTAATTTGGTATTTTTGTGTGATTGGAATTTTGTTTTGTTTTCGCTACCGGCTCGGATGAGTTTGTGAATTGTGAGGTTAGACTGTTGTTAGTTATTTCTTAACATGAGTAAATCAACTTCTAGTGAAATATGAACTTATTTACATAATATTGTTTTCATATTCTGTATTTTTTTTCACGTTCATATTCGCAAAACATTCAAAGATATTTGCGAATGCGAATGCAAATATCATAAATCAAACGAATATTCGCCAATGCGAATGCGGATATTCGTTACATCACTAGTACGAACTGCGGAATGTTTAATATCAGGGTCCAAAAAAAAGATGAGCACAGAGGATCGGTCAGATAGTAGCTATAACAATGGGAATGAAGAAAATATACCACCTAGGAAAAAAATGTCAGTCGACCACCAGCAGTTCATTTACCAGAAGCGAAAGATTTACCTTCTGCTCCCAGATTTGGTTCCTATGTGACCGTCGGGATTAACGAGGATATACTTGCGCAATCATCCACAAAACATGTTTACGAACATAGCTTCCATCAAATAAAACGAACCAACTACAATTGTTATGTTTTCATGATAGAGAAAGAATTCGCTACGAATACTGAAGAAGTCGGTAGTGCTTCCGTTGTAACCCCTGTAGCATCGACTGAAGATAATTAACCTTCAACTTCTGCATCGTCAGCCGAACCTCACCCTAAACGACAAAAAAATACATCATTTTTTCACAAATCCGTCACAAAAAAGGTGATTGAGATAAACTATCAGAGAAAGTAATTTAATTAATTTAATTAATCGTGGTTACCAGTTGCCAGTTAGAAAATGTAAAATATAATACATCAAATGTATAATTTATTAAAAGAAAAAATTAAGATTGAACTTCAATGTGCTGAAGCAATATGTCTAACTACAGATGCACGGACATCATCTATAAATGAAAGTTATATATCTGTAACAGCATATTATATGTGTAAACAATCAAAGCATATTAACAACTTGTTGAATTGTTACAAATATTCTGAGCGGCACACGGCAAAAAATCTGGTGGATGAATTGAAACAAATCTGTGAAATTGTAAAAAAAATTGTTGCAGTTGTCAGCGAAAACGCTGCAAATGCGGTTGCTGCAGTTAAATTGTTAAACTGGGAACATGTCCCTTATTTTGTGCACACTATGAACTTAATCATACANAGATGAGCACAGAGGATCGGTCAGATAGTAGCTATAACAATGGGAATGAAGAAAATATACCACCTAGGAAAAAAATGTCAGTCGACCACCAGCAGTTGGGTTATCACCGCAGGAGAGAAGGCAGTTTGGTGCAGTTCATTTACCAGAAGCGACAGATTTACCTTCTGCTCCCAGTTTTGGTTCCTATGTGACCGTCGGGATTAACGAGGATATGCTTACGCAATCATCCACAAAACATGTTTACGAAGATAGCTTCCATCAAATAAAATGAACCAACTACAATTGTTATGAAGAAGTCGGTAGTGCTTCCGTTGTAACCCCTGTAGCATCGACTGAAGATAATCAACCTTCAACTTCTGCATCGTCAGCCGAACCTCACCCTAAACGACAAAAAATACATCATTTTTTCACAAACTCGTCACAAAAAAAGGTGATTGAGATAAACTATTAGAGAAAGTAGTTTAATTAATTTAATTAATCCTGGTTACCAGTTGCCAGTTAGAAAATGTAAAATATAATACATCAGATGTATAATTTATTAAAATAAAAAATTAAGATTGAACTTCAATGTGCTGAAGCAATATGTCTAACTACAGATTTTTGCTGTCTAGTAACGTATAGTTTCAATGATTTGATAGTCAACACACTAACGGAAATGTGTGTACATTTCTTACATATCGCTTATCAAGTACAATAGGACCACAATTGTAAATTTTTCGTTTTTTTAAGTTATGGCGGTATAAAATTGCTTAGATATGTCTGCATAGAATGTAATATAGCCCAAACTCAATAATTAATTCGTTTGGCTTTCAAGTGAGATACATCCCTATTGCTCTACAGGATTTTTTGACGCAATATAGCCAAGTGTCAGTTGCGGCAGTAAAACAATTAATGACAAACTAGTTTTTTTCGGCTACAACGCTACGGGAAATTAGAATAGGTTGGGATGAGTTGATACCGCATGAATTAGAGATGTTGTGGAAAAAACATGCAAATCGATTAGAACAAATGGGTTCAATTCAAATTCTTCGTTTAGTAATCGTTAATAATGCAATTAAAACACAAATTCATGGTTTCACTGATGCGAGTATAAAGGTATACGGTGCCACAGTATACGTGAGGTCCGAAGATAAAAACGGAGGAATACATGTCAAGTTGCTATGCGCCAAATCGTGTGTGGCTCCTTTAAAGGTGATATCATTAACAACGCTTGAGCTTTGCACCTCGTTACTGCTGGCAAAATCCATATCAAGAAGTATTAAAACGTTAACGATTCCAATCGATGAAATATATTGCTGGACGGATTCAACGTTTTATCTTGGTTGTCAGCTCAACCACAAACATGGCAAACATTTATTTGTAATAGGTTTCCGAAATACAACAGCTACCCCAAGTAAATGATTGGCACCATGTAATTTCTTCAAACAACCTGGCAGATGTTATTTTTGTGGTTATGTAACGAGACACCCTGCTCCACTCGCCGGCAGCCAAAGTGAGGTCGAATCGAGAACCAGAGGATACCTCAGTCAGGGCATGCGCACTTGTATGATAATCATGATTCCGTGGCGGTCTTTTCAATAGATGGCGCACAGGTACGATTTTGTAAGGCTCTATGTGCATAGATAAATGGTCTACGTTTTATCTACCTAATTTACCGGCGGCGTGCTGTCTGTTGTCAGTTCCATTAGTTTTCAAATGTGTTTGAGGTGATAGTGGAGTGGTTATCGTGGCGTATATTTTATGATTAAATAGTTTTTCCTGCTTTCTAAGTTTAGTTTTTATTGTGATTTTATGGACTAGTATAATATTTAGTGTGTTTTTCAGTTTATATTAAGGTAAGAAGTAGGTTTAGTAACTAATGCATTTGGTTGTGTCTACTATACAGGGTGTTAAAAAAAGAGTATAGTATGAACCAAAATAAGCAGAAAAGTCTCAATAAACATGGGTCTGCAAAGTAATGGTTGCGGAGATATGGAATGTTTTATGTTTTTTAACCCCTTTTTTACTTTGCAAAAACGTTGTGTATTTTCTTATAATAGTTGGTTGATGTTTAGTGAAATAAACAGTACGTATTGGACAGTTGTTCTCAGTGCACAAGTTTTCTTTCGCTATGGCTGGTTACTCTAACGCAGAATTAACAGACATACATTTCATGGATGGTCGTGCTAATGGGAACGCCACCGAAGCGCGACGTCTTTATGTTGACACTTATCCAAATCGCCAGATCTTCACAACGCATGTTTGGAAGAATTCACCAAAGATTGCGTGATACCGGTTCCTTGAGCAAACAGTGCCATTTATCCGGAAGAACAAGGTCGGTATCCACTTCTAGAGCAGAAGAAGAAATTCTAGCACTGGTCTAGCAGAATCCAGGTACGAGTGTGCGGAGAATATCAGCCGAGGTAGGAATTAGTGGTCCTCTTGTTTGGAGAATCCTTCACGAGCAACTGCTTTATCCATACCATGTGCAACGAGTACAGGCCTTAAATCCAATAAATGATCATCAAGCACGTTTGGTTTTTTGCCGCTGGTTTCTACGTCATGATGCTGAAGACCCTCGTTTTCTTGCAAACATTCTTCTTACTGATGAGGCCGGGTTCACAAGAAATGGAGTGTTTAATTTTCACAACACGCATATTTGGGCCGACGAAAATCCTCATGCTCTAATAGAATCTGGACATCAGGCACGTTTTTCATTAAACATTTGGATGGGTATTGTAGGTGACAGGTTTCTAGGTACTGTTGTTTTACCAAACCGATTAACAGGCGCTGCTTACCTCAACTTTCTGCAGAACACACTGTATGAGTTTTTGGAAGACATTCCTTTGAATCGGAGGCAACAAATGTGGTTCCAGCATGATGGTGCTCCAGCTCATTTTTCCATGGCCGTTAGAGAGCATTTACACCAAATTTTTCCACATAGATGGGTAGGAAGGGCCGGACCTGTTTTATGGCCTCCAAGATCGCCTGATCTGAATCCTCTAGATTTCTTTGTTTGGGGATATTTGAAGACAATAGTGTATGGTACTCCTGTAAATAGCCTGGAAGAGCTGCAGCTACGGATTAATCAAAAGTGTCAAGAAATCCAAACCAAGGAGGGTGTTTTCGAAAGAGTTCGAATATCGTTGAGACGAAGATGTCGTGCCTGCTTGAAAATGAACGGAGGGCACTTTAAACATCTTCTGTAACTTTGTTTTATGTTTGTTAAAAGCTTCCTTTGTCGGTTTATTCCTAATAAAATAAAATATTTGAAAAACGAATAGTGGTCCATATCTCCGCAACCGTTACTGGCTGAACTGACTTGAAATTTCGTACAGAAGTGGAGACCCATAAATATTCGATTGGGATTGTTTTTAAGTAAAATCAGTTTAATAGAAGGAATAGAAATAAGAGGATGAAAAATAAATTACGATTGTCTCTGAAATAGCCTTGTAATATATCATTTTTAGCGTTCCAAAATATACGGCTTCCAATTCTAGTATTATTTTCACCCTAAAAATAAGGTAGTGAGTGGAAAGAATATGTAAAGTGGGAAGGGGTAGTATAAATGTTTTTTTAATGTATTTTCAAATTTCAAAAATAAGAATATAAGTATAACAATTATTTTCCAAATTTTATTTGAAACGTGATGTGGAATTATTGTTCCCATTGGCAGCAGTTTTTTCTATTTAATAAAATAGGTTTGATACTTTGATAACATTATGATTTTTTTACAGAACATTCACTTCCTTCCACTTCCACTTCATTATTGGCTGATGTTGGTGTATTTAGAGAAGTACAACTAACCCCTAAGGCTAGAAAACTGTACAGAAGGGCCACAGGCCTGTTAAAGACAATGAGAACACTAAAAAGTCGTAGAGCAAAACATCCTAGGAAACGGCTATATGAACAATTTACAAAAGATGAATTTCTAGAACACGTAACTGCTCCATTGCCCAACTCAGTTGCAACATTTATACAGTGTCAAATAACCTAGAGTACTAGAAGGCGCCACGGTCGAAGATCGTCATTCATCAGGATATGTTATGTTTTAGAGGGAAGCAAGAAATCACCTTAAAAATATGTACTTTGTAAATGTGATCTCCAAAGAAGAAACGGTTCCGCCATCACTTAACTGGATCTGCACCCTTGCCGGAATGGAGGAACTTTTAAAGATTCTTAAAGAAAATATTACTTTTTTAGGCCTAAAATGATAAATCAAGATCCGATTGAAAATTTTTTTGGCCAGCTACGACAACATGGAGGACGAAACGTTAACTCAACAGTGCCACATTTTAAACAATATTATAAAACATTATTACTTAATAATTTTATAACACGACATTATTTGTCTGCAAACTGTGAAAATGACAGTTCATTTAATATTAGGTATATCATCAGTGAAGCAGTTTATTACGCAAGGGGTACCTGAGGAGGATTACGATAACTTGGAAAATGTTCATAGCCTCTTAAACATGACTATGCCACAAAAGACACTTACATATCGCTCATTTGCGAGAATACTGACACAACTCAAAATTGGTCAATTTTAGGATTATTACACCAACATGATTAGAAAGCTACATTCTTTTTGTAGAAATAACGGCATATTTGTAGTTACAGTAGTTTCTCCGAGACCTGTTGCATTAATTAAAAAGTGACACATCTCACTTAAGTGCGGTGCGTAAAGGGTGAATGTTGTGCTTTTTTCAAGAAAAGTGGCATATCTCAAAAAAACGTCATATTCAGGTACGTTTTTATTCAGAAATAATGACATATTTCATGTTAATACACTGATGCCAGCAATATTTTTTGTGAAATAAGGACACATTTTAGTTTATGTCGTTGTTCAAGAGAATATTGTAATCAATTAGTTACAGTTAATTCCTAAAAAAATGTATTATTTGGACTTGTGCCACTTAATTAATTTACTTTAATGAATTTTTTTTACTTGTGTCATTGTATGTGAAAACAAAAAATACAGTACCTATTACAATATTTCTCTTATTAGGTAATGTATTGTAACGCATATCCAAATGTGTTCCTTTTTTTTAGAAAATATCCTTTAAATATACTTTAATTATTGTTTTATGCCAATATTAGTGTTGTGCATTAATAACCAATGGCTTTTCAATCCAGAACACAAACAATACTTGCACTTGCACTTGCACTTGATAATAAAGCTGAGAATAACTCTGTAGAATACTCTCATCACTATGCAGGTAAGCAGCATTTAATTTAGATGATTATATTTAGATTTAGATATAGATATTTGTAAGTAATTATGAAAATTGGGAAAATAAAAGTTTCCTTTCCAAGTCAAGCTCTATAAAGCCATTTTATTTCATTAATCGTTCCACAATTAATTAAATGTTTTATTGGAAGTGTGTAAATATTTTAAACTGTAATATTTATAGATCCCGAAAATACTACGGGGTTTGCAGTGAATAATTTTGAAAATACTAATGATACTTTACCAAGATCACCTGCTTTATCTTCAAGTAGCTCTACAAGCTCGTCAAGTAGCGATTCTCCATCTGATTTTGGTAAGATTTGTTAATGTTTTATAACATCTATAGATTTTTTTTTAATTTTTATCCAAAATCATTTTTCTATAAAACGAGTTATGCCGATGAAGAATTTCATGAGATCAAACTGGATAGGACTAATAGACGACATAGTAGGGAGAAAACTGGAATTGATATCAAAAATATTCAGCTGAATCAAAAAAACCATATTCCTAAGATGTATAAACCGTTTTTCGAATCATTGTAATGACATCCTTTGTTCTTACACATTACTTTGTTTATTTTCTGATTTACTACTTTAATAAATACTATTTTTTTAGGTTTCTGTAATACAAAACTTTAATAAAATGTATTATAGCTTTTTATTTATTCCTGTCATTGTTCCTAAAATTTTTCGCAAATAACGACATAACTAAAAACTTTAACAAAAAAAAATATATAATATTTTTTCTTTTCATAAGAGGACATTCAGTTTACTGGGATAGCTTCATTAGCCACAATCTAAAGTATATTTAAAATTTTGTGGTTATACTCCACAAAATGTGATCATAAGAGGAAAATATAAAAGTAAAAATTTTTAAACTTAATTATCTCAAAATGAATTTTTTTGCATTGTGCCTGTCTTCTTGCACAGCAAGAAGCGATATATAGACACCATAACAGTAGGATATGTAAGTGGTTTTGTATCAAAAAAATTAAATCCATTAATACATGTCAGACTTGCAAAAATAATATAATTTTGCACAAATAAACTTGATCAATGGCATGATTTATGTGTGGCAAAAGAATTTGCTAATAGTGTCCCCAATAAACTTAAATATTGTACTCCAAATTTTATTACGGGAATTAACCAAATTTATGCGGCTTATAAACCACTATTGTTGCAAACTTTTATTATATTTTTTAAATAGGAATATTAATTTTGAATTTAATGAATGTGAACACACTGAATTAGTAAAAAAAAACAGCAATAAAACATTTTGCTATTTTATGCTGCCATAACTGGGCAGATGGAATTAATAAAATTTTACCTGGAGTGGATGCAAGACATAAAATTTTAGATGTAGTGTATAAAGCTGCCTTTGATTATACGCAAAAACGAAAAAGAAATAGGGGTAACTAAATTATTTTTTACAGGTATTTTATGTTTCCCTATCACTTATACTATAATTTGATATGAGGTCAGTATTTTTATGTATAATGTCAATAAAGTTATGCCGTTTAATCTTTTCCATTACATTGTCACCTCACGTACCGTTATTGTGAAATCGTTTCACAGTAGTGCTTGTAATACCATTGAAAAAAATTTGGTATGTGGAAACGAAAGTTTGCCTGTCTACACAGAAGCCCACCATTATAGCTACTGCAGTACTTCATAATATTGCACTTTTATGAAATAATGTAGAAAACTGAGGTATTTAAGACAACATTGATTACCACTAGTTTCACAAATTGATTCCTTTAAATTTAATTAAGTAGATTCCAGCAATGATCGCCGTCAATTAAAAATCTTAATTTAAGTAAATAATGTTATCTTATTTATTTATGGCATCGTCTATATATTCCTAGTTTAGTAGAATTTCAGGTCATCGTCTATTTTAATATCTAAAAAAGAATAATGTCAATGTGTTGTCGGTTGAACATCGTCTTGAATTAATTTCGTCAAATAATTTACTGTTCTTTGTTAAATCGAAAGTGCTGTTGAAATTCACTATCATTGTAATCTTCAAAAAGATTATTTCTGATTCGAATAATGCGTAACTTATTAACATTATCCAGAATTTCAAGAACTTTTTCATTTGAGGAATTTAAAAAACTTGTGTAATCCATTTCAAAATCTGTAATGTCAAATTAATAATGATGCCTACCTATTTTATTTGTAATTATTTATTGCATACCTACACTTACCTCTTACAACTTATAATAATAATATATATGTATAATTATATTTCTTATTAAAAATTAAAAGTTCAAACATGACAAGGTTGTTTAGACGCGTATGCGTCAAATATTTATGAAATTGAGTTACTCTCAGTAAGCACTGGTTAAGTTATTGTTAACTTGTTGATCCAATAGCTACAACTGGATGTTTGAGAAGCAATCATTGTATGTTTATGGAAGCTATAAGCCTATCGATGGAATATTTATTTTTTCAAAAACCGGCCATATTATATCATTTGTACTATTACTTGTTTTGGCTAATTTTCTGCTTTTGTTATATGAACTACTTTTGTTGGCGTGTAGTTTTTAATGTTCATAAATGGTTAATAAAAATATACATCGGATTATTTTAAGTTTTATTTTGCAAATTTTCATGTAAAACTCAAGTTAATAAATTACAAAATTCAAATTGGTTATAATGTGGTGCCATCTACGGGTCGATGGCAATGTCAAGAAGCAGGCAACCAATCATACAGAATTTGTTTAAATGTAAATATGTCTGAGTTAAGGTTTTTTATTAATGTTCTGATATTATTAAAGTAAAATACATAGTATATAATTTTTTATACATTCGATTGTGAAGAAAGGACAAAGTTTATTTATTATTATTTTCGTTCAGCCGAGATTTGATAGATTGCGGCCAATCAGAGAAGATGAAGGGCTTTTTTACCAAATATGGAAAATGCCGGAAAATCCCCTCTTTTCATAATTTCACCCAATGAAATATAGGAAAATGACCGTTATTTATTTGGCGGCTAATAGATAGATTTAGTAGACTTCGGCCAATCAGAAACGAGGAATAGCTTTTTTACCAAATATGGAAATTGCGGGAAACTCCCCCTTTTCCATAATTTCACCCAATAAAAAATAGGAAAGCGACCGTTACTTATTTGGCGGCTAATACCCTATTGTTCTAGATTTTGTTATTCCTTTATTAGGCTTCATTCCATAATTGTGTATTATATCTTGTGTCGGTAACAATTTTTTTGCGGTGCATTTAGAATTTTGATAGTTATTTAGACTGGTTATTTTACGATTTTAAGGAGTTTATATTTTTATATATTAAACTTAGGTAAGTGTTTATACAATTTTTGTTGTGATGGAGTGCTTTTCGGTTTAAAAAAATAAGTTATTTTGATGCATCTGCCTTAAAATGTGTCTATATGTGTCTTACATATTGGTACAATTTGTGGAATGTGTAAAAATGTAGTGTAACTAGTCAACAAACGTACACAAGGTGTGTCTTATAAAGAAATTACCGATAGTCAAATTTTTTTTCTTCCAGGTTTATTTTATTGCTAGTCCAGGATTCACCACAGGCACTCATCGGTGTGGTTTGCGCTTCTCTAGCTGTTTTCTGGTAAATATGTTTGTGTCTAATAGGTGTATCTAACAATGTCTTATTTTATGATAATTTCCTTTACTTATATATATATCAGAAAAGCGTAATACTCAAATTGTTTCTATTTAAAAGTATGTCGTATAGTGAAAGAAATGTTACATTTCTTATATAGCACGATATGGTTTTGAATATAAAGTTATTCCAGCGTATTGCTGAAATTGAACTATGCACAGTATAATTGTAGCAGTATTAGGTTTAACGCATGTATTACATTCTATATTCTACTGCCACTGCTAATTTTATTGTAAATATTTAATACCTGTATTGTATTGTCGATATGTTCTGGAGAGTATTTGTATTTTGTGCATGTAGGAGTACTAGAGTGTGGCACAGATTAGCCTTTAAATTGTTTCTGAATAACATTATTCCTCTTTTTTTCTATATACATATTATCTTATGCATAGGGCGTTTCTGAAGTTGTCAGTTGTGAAGCCTTATAGAGTACGTCCATGTCCACAATTAGAGTGCAAAAGAAGAAAAATATCTTTATTTTTCATGTTACGAGAAAAAAGCATTTCTTGATTAAAATTTTTGCATGTCCTTAAAATGCGGTTGGCATGGAGAACTTTCATCTTGTATGTATAGGGTGATGAGAAAATCAGTAAATATAAAAATCGTTAAAGAATAAACCGCCTTTGTTTTTAACAATACAGAAATATATTATTAAGGAAAGTAGAATTGAAATTTTATACTGTAATCTCAATTTGCGTATGATTCGGCCTACTTTGATTGAAATGGACGGTGAAACTTTTTTATTGTATATTTTACGAGAAAAAGGCATTCTTTATTCAAAGTTTTTGTTTGTCTTTAAAATGTAGTTGGCATGTAGAATTAAATAGTTTCACAACAACCGTCATAATGAAAAGTGCTAGGGATTTTGAGTAACACTGACAGTTATTTTACATATGATTACGTTGAAGGAGAAAAATTATTATTCACTGCAATGTTTGGCAAAATTAGTAAATCATGTTTTTTATACCTAGTATATTTGAATGATGGGCAAAAAGCAGTTTATCCTTGAACGATTTTTAT
>NW_019416792.1:256267-256751 GCF_000390285.2 Anoplophora glabripennis
TCCACCTCTAACTTCAATACATTTATCAACACGTTTATTAAAAGATTGTCTTATTTTAAAGTATAAATCCTTAATGCGAAATGACTTTGGAGCATTTAAAACCTGCTACTAAAGTTCTTCTCAAGTGTTTATAGTTTCTCCATAAACAACTGATTTCATGTAACTCCAAAAACGAAAACTTCGGCATTCTATCTGACATTTATGTATATGAGTATACAATTATTTACATAATTTGTAAGCTGATGTAATTTTAATTAGATACGAATAATACTCAATAGAAATTAGCATACAAATGACAACAATAAGACAAATGTAAGACGTCAATTATTTGATTTTCGTCCAAATACTACTTAAGAAACTTTGCCTCTAAATTAATAATACCTGTAGGACTTAATTGTAATTTAATGCAACAGCATTGGAAGTTTCAAAGCTAAATATCTCGAAAACGGTGCGAGATAGCTACTTTAATAAAGTATACTTTTTT
>NW_019416793.1:0-55126 GCF_000390285.2 Anoplophora glabripennis
AAAGACCGTATATGCAGTTTTGTGACAAATTGAGAAAATTACATTTTTGAAATCTATATCACATTATACATTACCCATCTATAAATATCAAAAATATCGTTTTTGTTTCTTTAAATTTAAAAATTTGTACATTTTAAATTTCTATTATTGTCACTTAGCAGACTTATGTACATGTATTTCATTAAGAGATACATAGTATAAACGCCGCATGTGACCACATACGGCTTTCTTCTCTAGCAGAAGCATTGAAATAATTAAATTCGTATGTGTTTACATGCGTTGTTTTAAATTAAACAACAATTAAATATTATTTGCAACACAATATATTAAAAATTAGTAAAAAGCCCTGTAAGAACATCCAAAATATCATGAATAGGATGTACATGTTTTGGTTTTTCTATTAATTTATGTTGAAAATGTAGCACATACTGCACATACGGCATTTTTACCTAGCAAAATCTTAAATTTATTAACACAAAACAACATTTTCGACGCTGTTTTTATTGAAATTGCAATGTTTTCTAACATTCTTCAAATACATTAAAAAATATTTGTTTTTCGTTTGCCGTTACCGAAAAAATCAAGTTATTACCTTAATTAGTAAATGAATGACAGCCAAATGAAGTATGCCTAATATCTCTTTGCAATTTTCTCTAAACTGTCATATTCCGAAGTATACATATTATCGATGTATCTAGCAAATATTTTTTTAGAAATTGTTACTACGATTAAATTACTAACCTAACCTAGATGTTTATAAATTTAGTAATTTAACAGCAACAAGTACGTTAAGTAACTAGAGACATAATAATATCTATATAAAAATAACAAAAGTATTATATTATTGATGTGTTGATTTCTGTTGATTCTTAGTTAATAAACATAGTTTTTAATCTATACAATGCTTATCTGTTGATTTTTAAATACCAAGAATTATTTATATTTCATTTGATTAAATATAAACATTCCACAATAATAGCATTATTATTTTCATATATAAATATATTTTTAAATATCTCGCGGGAATTACAGCAGGATCCCGCTGTAAAAGCGAATTTACCGCAAATTTCCAGCTGGAAAAAAAAAGACTGCGGGATTGCAAACCCTAACTGGGGACTCTTACAAATACAATTTTGTAAAGAAAAAATCAAAAAGGGCAGTTCGAAAATAATTTAAGAATACACTTCTGCACGGCACTGGAAACTGGTCCACTGACCTGGCACAATGCGACCGTCATCGCGACTGTGATAAAAACGGACAAAAACTTGAAAGAATTTCGCAAGAAAAGGAATAAATAGAATTTTATAGTACCTATTTTATATCAACAAATTCAACTGATTTTGCCGCTCTTGTTATTAATTAATACAATTAATTTGTGGTTTTAAATAATAAAATAATTTAGCATACCTGATGTTACAACTGTTCAAAATTTTGTCCAGCGACGCGTAAACACATTTGGGTCTGTCTTACTTAGCTTCTACGAAATAACACAAAAAATGCTGTCTTGTTTCCCCATAACACAAATGTTTCACCATAATACAAATGTTTTCTTGCTTCGACATAAATTAAAACGATATCCATCAACTCCGAGTTGCTATACACGCAAGCCATTTTTGACACTAACTACTAAAAAACTATTATAAACACTATGGCAACGACGACTGTAAAATCGGATTTCAGTATTCGGAGTCGCTTATTAAATTTAGTACAACTTATTATAAAAACTGTTTAAAATGACTACCTACCGTTATTTCTACAACAAATCATCGACACCTAAAGGACACCTTTTGCAGTTTTTAAGGTCTAATTTTTTAAACATTTAAGGCATTTTGGATATGGCTCTACAACTCTTCTTCAGTGTTAGATGTGGAAGCATGCACTGTTGTTTTCAGAGTGCTCCAAAGATAATAGTCGCAAGATGTTAAGTCTTGTGAACGTATAGACCAGCTAAGACAAACATTATCCCTTCTATCGATCCATCAACGAGGGAATCTTTGGTTCAGCTATAGGACATTTACAGTGAAATATAGTGGAACGCCATCATGCATAAACCACATGTTGGCTCTGGGTAATAACGGTTAATAACGGTACATCTTCCAATAACTCGACTTTTGCAAAAATTTTATATAAATTCCCCATTCAGTAAAATGGGGTAGAATAACAGGACCGATAATAATGCTATCAATGATCCCAAACCAAACATTGATGCGAAATTCATGTGATAATGTTTCACTTTGACAGCATGTGGTTTTCTTGAGCATACACATGTTCATTGTGAATACTTATTATTTCGCTTCTAGTAAAACAGAATTGGCAGGTACAATGATTTTAAGATAAAACTGAAATTACAATCAACCTGCAAAATCAGAGCCTACTAGCACTTTGTTAAGTATTGTAATATGGGTGGCAAGATAATGTATACATTTAAAAAATATTTTTTTGTACCAAAACCGCTCATTTATTCAAGAGGCCCAAAAACTTGCAAATGGTATCACCTATCAAATGAAATAGTTGTCATTATTGCTCGAAAGAGGAAAAAGTTATGAACGGATATTTTAACCATACATCAATTTTGTAAGAGTTGTAAGTTTTAAAAAATACTCTGTGTAACACCAAAATCTATAGACTGAAAGCAAAAGTCGACACCCCAAAAATAATCAAAATCGATTAATACGTATTCGAGTTA
This sequence comes from Anoplophora glabripennis, assembly GCF_000390285.2. Lineage (NCBI taxonomy): Eukaryota > Metazoa > Arthropoda > Insecta > Coleoptera > Cerambycidae > Anoplophora > Anoplophora glabripennis. The sequence goes on from NW_019416793.1 coordinate 2,687, forward strand.
TTTACAAAATTCAAAAAAAAATCACGAACCATCTTTGGCCATCTAGCGGCCAAATGAAGCGATTTCGGATATAGGTGAATTAGCTTAAATCTGCCTATTTTGAGTCCACGAGTTTGTGGTCTTCCGTTGTACACGTTATTCTGGGACACCCTGTATAAATACTACATATAGCTTGCAAATAGCCTAAAGTATACCCAAAATTCGGGGCTAACTTCAAGACTTACCAATTTTTTTCAAGAAATACCACCTTAATGGAATACAATTTCCTGTTTATGGCTTACAAATACCTACAAATATTTTACTACTTCTTGGAGGTACAATTAATCTGAAAATTATTTGAAGTGAGCCTTCGAGAAGTTGTAGTAAAATTTATTTGACCAATTGTCAAATTTGAAAGATAAATCCTACTACTAACTTTTCGATTATTTTCTAATAAACACTTAAAATCTTGTATCAGCTAATACGGTTTTTCTTGAAAACCATAAAGTTTTTTAAAATTTAACAAGAGTAAACAAAATGTTTAATTAAATTCTGCTGTAAATTACTATTTTTTTATTCGGTTAATGAAAACAAAGTTCGGTACAGTTTTAGGAGTGAGTCGTCTCCAATGAACACCTTTTAGTGCTTCAATTAACTTTAAATCATGGTCAAAGAAGACCAGTAATAAACCTAAATCATGTACCAAATTTGGTTCTTCTGCGGTAAAGTGTTGCAATTATTTTTTTTGGAAATTTAGGGCCCCACTTTGGGGGCTAATAACTCCTCAGGGGTGCAAGTTTGTATATATAGGTAAGTTTGGTTAAATTGCACTATTTTAGACACCCCTACATGCACCTGTCCCGTGTCGGTTCTTATGCGGGACACCCTGTATAATTATATTAAAGTCATGTGGGTACACATGTGCAAGTGACCCATTTTTAAGTACAGCGTCAATAGGCGCCATCCTGGCGCCGGCCACCAGATGTGGACTCATATACCTACCACCGACTCCAGCACCAAGGGACTCTCCAGCAAACCCTTAAACCGTCAACATTACTTTTTCTACACAAGCTTAGTTTTCAATTAAAATAGTTTATTTGTACCGTTGAGAGAGCGTTTTATTCTTGCTGTACAGCGAAAGTACGCGATTTTGTGCAGTTAGAGTGGTTTATATTTCGCACAATGCAGCAAGCAACATGAGCCTCAACGAAGAAATCTCAAGTCGAAAATTATACCGCGACGGTAGTGAACCATGTCGCAGTGAAACTTCCACCATTTATTTCGGACGATGCAGAGATGTGGCTTCAGGTAGTGGACAGAAGTTTTCGGCTAGCGCGTGTGACAAGTGAAGAAACAAAGTTTAACTACCTCGTTACTGCTTTAGATAGGGACGTGATGAGTGAAGTGCGCGACCTGTTAATGAATCCACCCCAAGACAAGCCTTATTCCGCACTAGGGCAGCTTTAATAAGACGACTGAGTACGTCTCAGGAACAAAAAACAAGGCGACTCCTAGAGCGCGAAGAAATCGGAGACTCGAAACCGTCCCAGTTTTTGTGCCGATTAAAGACTTTGGCAGGATCTACCGTTTCCGATTCGCTCCTACGCACGCTATGGATAGGGCGCCTGCCGTCTAGTGTACAGGCAATTCTCGCAACTCAGAAGAATGCCGCGTTGGACGGTGTCGCGAAGGTGGTGGACGTAGTTATGGAGACAGTAATGCCCGGCACAGCACTCCAGGAGGTGGCCAAATCCAGTCCAGAAGACGACAGAGTGAATCGCATCGAGCAACAGTTAGTGGAGATGTCGCAGGCAATGGCGAAGCTATTCGCGAAGAGTGAACCGCGGCGACCGACGACGAGAACACCCAAATCGCGTTCGCAAGACCGATCGCGAAGCCGTGACAGTGACAGTGGTCAGTGCTGGTACCACCAACGTTTTGGTGACCGCGCTCGCGATAGTCGCGATCCGTGCACGTATCGTCCGGGAAACGAGGCGGGCAGTCGGTGATGGCGAACAGCGACCCGCGCCCGATTCCGCGCCTTTTGTACGTTACGGATACGTACTCCAAGGTCCAGTTTCTCGTCGATACGGGTGCTGATCTTTGTGTATATCCTCCTGCGCTAGTGAAACCGTCAACGAAATCAACGTATGAACTTTCCACGGCAAATGGTACCTCAGTTGCTACGTACGGCACAGTGATAATGACATTAAACCTCCGGTTGCGTCGTTGTTTTACATGACAATTTGTCGTCGCAGACGTCTCAAAACCGATAATTGGTGCAGATTTTTTTATCTTTTTATGGACTACTGGTGGACGTGCGTAACAAAAGACTGCTTGACCAAACAACGCGAATTACGTCTGCAAGCCAACTCCTGCATTCTGCGACACCCTCAGTCAGGACGATTTACGGGGAATCCGTGTTTCATCGCCTGCTCAAGCAGTATTCGGACATTACGTGTCCTGCAGCTCCGTCTGCGACTGTACAACACCAAACCAGGCACCACATCGAAACAACACCTGGTCCCCCCGTCGCTGAGAAGCCGCGTAGAATAGCGCCAGACAAATTCCGGGCAGCGAAAAAGGAATTCGACGATATGCTAAAATTAGGTATCGCCCGTCCTTCGAGCAGTGCGTGGGTGTCACCTTACACCTCGTGCCAAAAAAGGGTGAAGAATGGCGACCATGCGGCGATTATCGTAGGCTTAACGCACGAACGCGTCCAGACCTATATCCTGTGCGACATATTCAGGACTTTGCACAATCACTTCGAGGTAGGAAATTATGTTCAACCATCGACCTGATTCGCGCATTTAACCAAATCCCCGACGCGGAAGAAGACATTCCCAAGACGGTGATCACTACACCTTTCGGGTTATATGAGTTCACGCATATGACCTTTGGGTTACGCAATGCAGCTCAAACCTTTCAACGCTTCTTCGACGAGGTTTTACGCGACTTGGAATTCTACTACGCGTACATTGACGTCATCCTGGCGCCGGCCACCAGATGTGGACTCATATACCTAGCACCGACTCCAGCACCAGGGGACTCTCCAGCAAACCCTCAAACCGTCAACATTACTTTTTTTACACAAACTTAGTTTTCAATAAAAATAGTTTATTTGTACCATTGAGAGAGTGTTTTATTCTTGCTGTACAGCGAAAGCAACCCTCAGTCATAAACTAGTAAGCTGCCACAGTGGTTTCTACACGGATCTGTTTTAGGACAATATTTTAGGTCTCAATTAAAGGAATTGGTGAACTGATTGGACACATAGATTGCCATAACCTACATTGTACGTTACAAATACGTAATTATAGATAACATTTTAACCATCCGTTTATTTAACCAAATATTAATCGGGACTTAATATATTGTCTTTAATTATTGTAATTAAATCACTGCATTTAAATACAATTTTCACTAGAATAACCAAATAAACCGATACTTGTCAGACACCAAAGCACAACATACGCCATACTGCCATCCACCACGCTACGGTCACGAGATAACCTAATGGGATGATGGGAACAGACAAAGACAAAGCATCTGGATATGAAAATGGGTGGGATCACCCAGTAATGAGGACATTTACTCTTATTTGGGTACAAGTGCACCAAATACGAGATTACGTGAAGAATTTATTTAAAGAGTACCTATATTTGAGTGAAAGTACTCAGTTTTAGTTTAAATATAATCGCAAATGAGTAAAATGATCAAAATGCCCAATATTGAGAGAAAATGTAGATAATAATTTCACTCAATAGATTCACTCCCAACCTTTATTGCTTTCAGTCACACCGATTTTTTTACAGTGTACCTGGGGAAAATCAAAAATTGAAAAGATCAGTATTAGCGAGTAAAAGAAAAATTCACTCAACCTCTAAAAGTTGAGGACAATAAACGTTCAAATACTGTCAAAAATCGAATATAAATAAAAAGATAATACGAAGGTAAGAATGAGGGATGTACAACTAATAAATTCAACACAAAGTCAAAAAAGAGGAAAAAAACTAAATATAGACAATAAAAAAACAGCACAGAATATAAACCACGAAGATTGGGCTCGATTTCGAAATAACTAAGAGACAACAAACTTAAATAATTAGTTTTAAGAAATTCTGTATATTATCTCTTTATTTAAAAAATTTATCCACCTTCCAAATTGCTTTTTTAAGCAAAATAAAAATTACGGTTCTTGAGAATTATTTTATTAAAAAAAGATCAGTTAAAAAATGTACTGTAATTCAGTAAAAAAACATATTCACAAGCAACAAATGAAGTCCCAGTCAGTCATTTATCTTTAAGAAGAAAAATTATATTTTAACATCAAATTAAAAAAAAATAAGTAATAGAGTATCAGACAAAAAATGTATTTAAATATGATTAAATTATTTGCGTTTCTTGGATATAAATATCATTGTCATGTGTGAAATTAATTTTAAATTTAATAATTTTTACAGTGTACGTTTTTAGTAAATTAACTAGAAAATATTCCCCAAAAAATTGGGATATCAAGGGAACACCTCAAAATATCCTTTCCACCTAACCTCACTTTTCGTCATGTGATTCCTGGACTACTATACGAGTATTTATATTCCGCAAATATTTGAATTCCTTCTCATTGTTTCATCTGCCACCTTCGTAGCGATTTCGGCCGCATTAGCGGCGGTGACGGCGTGAACAGCGTGAATCGGCTGGTCGAGTGAATGGCCGGTCGGAAAGGTGGCGGCGGCGTCGCTGAACGGCGGGGCGGCGGCGGCGGCGACGCTCTCCGCCGTTCGTGAATGCGTGCGAGGAGGCAGTGCTGCTGCGGTGCCCGACATGTTCACGCTGTGTATGTCGCGCGGCCACCCTCCTCTGGCTGACGCACATCCCCACACCAACAGTGAGTTGCTTTTGCCTACACCAGATTTAGCAGATAGAGGTAGTGTTAGTGTTGCGATGGCTTTGGGTTTGCCGCCCCTTTCAGAAGCTTCGCCCTCTCAATGTAGTTATAAAGAATAAATCGAAACCTTATCAATAAACTACTTATTTCTGTAAACAATAGCAATAACGTTTTGTGGTTGTGAGGGGGTATAAGCTCTGTTTTAGTTAATATATTTAAAAAGTTATATCCTGTCTGATAGAATACTATGTCTTACTCATTTACTCCGAAAGACACGCTTTGAAAGCAACTTTTAAATTTAAATTAATTGAAAACTCAACAAAAATTTACTTCTGAGTTCTTTATTGTTGTTTACAGCCGTATTAATGAACATTGGGATGCAACGTTGTAATGTTCTACATGCTGGTGTCATAGAACTTTGCCATAGAGTGTTTAGATATATGGTGACACAGAAAATTATCCAAGGAAAATAATTTCCTTGAAATATTGACGGACTTTACTTGAAATGTCTAACTTTGAATATTAGTACCTATCATAAATTTAATATTAAATTGATGTAGATTCACAATTAAAGGAGATAATAAAAGTAAAAAATGATAATAATGCACATCGAAAGTGTAGCGCAGAAACCTAATTCTATATATATGATGAATCAATGTTGCAAATAAGATAGAATTAGTGAAGTACCACATTTGATTGTTTCAGTTGGTTGTACCATATCATGTTTCAGTAAATATGTTTAAACTAAAAGGTTTTATTAACAATAAATATAGGTGCTGCATTAATTATATTCATTCTTTTTTTGTGATACTTCATTGCATTTTTTATTTGTGCTATTTTTCTACCTACCTCATTCTTCTTTTTCACGATAAGTTCAAAATGTTTTTGTTCATTTTTTGTCATTTCTTTATATTTTTTCTTCTTAAGAGTCGTATCTAAATTATGACTTTGAGTAACTTTTTGAGTAACTAAATTTTCTTCTAGTATAGCATCATCTAATGGAGAGAAATTTATCTCTAATCATTAATTAAAAATTATAATCTAAAAAGTTTTTGTTATTGAGTTCAACGTATCACCAATTTTTGACAAATTTTTTTCTGACACTTCTATTTAATCTGGTATAGATAATAGTTTTTCTTATGTTGGGATATTATTTTGCTTGTATTATCATTGTTTGTCATTGCTCTTTTACTCTTTTAATATTTCTGAAGTATTATTCTGCGCATTTTTTTTGTTTTATTTTATTCTCATGTTTGAAATCTATTTTTACTACGAATATAAATTTTTTTTATTGTTGTCTAAAACGAAATCATGTTTCACACATTCAGTAATAAATGTTTTATTTTGTTTTATAACAATTTAATGCAAATTATTAAATAATATAACCCTTAGCGTTACTAAGAAAATACACAGTTTGCATCTAGCGAAAGTATTATGTTAAATAATTCTATTGATATAATTAGTAATATTTTACCACTCTGTTATCTATTAAAACTGACTATAAATGAGGCGTATGTAATTATTATAATTGTTTATATACAAGTTAATCATATTTGTCAGATTTTAGAGTGTTGTACAATTTGAATGATTATTTTTTATAATATGCAAGGTGTTCTACAAGCTTTATGACAAACTTTGGCAAATGATAGCCCGGGCAGTGGCAGCGCGTGAACATTGATTGAATGTGTTCTGCTTAGGATTGTTACATTTGTTGAATTAAATTCCGGGATATTAAGTGCCCGGAGAGCCTCTAAATGGCGCCGCAGGCGAAAAATGTAAAAATGTTCAAGGTCACGCGTTTTCCTGGCACTTCTGAATTTCAAGGAACAATCCATTTACCTATAGAAAAATACAGATTTTCACAAGAACGATTTTTGATATTGATACCTTTTTGAAATATCTATTCACGAATTACCTACTGACGGTATAAATAAATTGCAATAAACTAAATATATTTTATTAAATTATTGAATATTGTTTAAAAAGAGAAAAATCGTTTGTGAAGTTTACCAACGATTCAACGAATTTTAATTTTCCTCGCCGTGTTATGATTTTTTCTTTATCTTTTTTATATATACGTACATATATTTCGGGAGTTATACGTGCAAATCCGAAATACGGGACCATACAGCTAATTCCCGGTACAATCACAGAAAATCCCGGTCATACCCATGTGGCTAGATGTTCTTTTAATATGTCGTCAAGATCTGCACTAAAATTTATGACTCCACGAAACACATCAGGGTTGTCCGAATTTTCTGTCTCATCATGTCCGCGAAGTGCTAATTCGAAAGCTCCGCAAAATTTTATGCAATCTATGATTTTAGATAATACATAACGATTTTTCGTTACCTGTTCATTGTGTTTCCGTTTATTATCCCAATATGCAGAATCTAACTGACTTCTTATGTTTATTTTACCTAATGACTTAAATGACTTAAATCTTTCACACTGTATATTGTCCATGCTTTATCCCCACCGAAAAGTAAGCACGGAAAACAAAACAGTGTATTTTTTATATCACACCCGCACACCCACTCTACTTTTGTGTATACATTATTGTTAAATTGTCTTTTATAACTTACTTCGGCTTGTTCCACTAACTTCAATATTTAATTGTGTTGTTGGCCCACCTAATTCTTTTATTTTTAGTTTATTCTCATAACGCAGAGAACCAAATAAAGTTTTTTGTAAAAACGATACACTATTCATTTTAATAACTATAATATCCGTAGACGCCCAAACGAAAATATTCACACGTGCCGCTCGCAGAAATAAACCGCCACATACCAAGTACGAAATATTACTGCATTTACTGCAGCAGTGGCTGTCGTTGTTGCAGCCACAAAAGCCCATATAAAAGTGACGTGGGTCACGACGTCACGAGCCTGATTAGCCAATAAAAACAAAGGACGCATCTAACTGTTCGCTGTGCACACATTTTGTACATGAGGTTGCATATATTAAGGAGCGTAGCTCGCGTTGTAATAAATAATAATATAAGTTCCTAGTACATTTGGATTCTTTAAATATTTTGTTGATATTTAATATGATTAAATACATAAAATTTTATGTGTTCTGCAGCTCCGCAGCTCTTTCGGAACCGCCGCTGAGCCCGGGTAATTTAAAACATTTTTTCTTATTTGAACATAGTGTGACATTTTAATTCTTCCATGAAACACACAAATAACTTTATACCTAAGTATTCTGAGTTGCCTATTCGAATATCGTATAGCGGTTCGGAAAGTGAAAGAAATCACCAAATTTATTCGTCCTCCTCACGCCTAATTCACCGTTCATAGGCGCAGTAAAATTTACAAAAACCACGAGATAAAAAGGTGTTCTAAACAAAGCAGGTATCTTTAAGTTTTAAAATAGCTCGGCCCGTCTTTTCTATCATATTATCGCATCGCCAATATATTTTATTTATATACTCCTATAACTCATTATTAATGTATTATTTACCTAATTTCCTCCCTTGAGTGTTGATAATGTTTCCATTAGTGGATTGGTGTCCCGGATATTATAGGTTATTAATTTCTTCTCTGTTGGTATCTTTATTGTTTTCCTCCAAGACTTTTTTTAAAATAGATTTGAGATTCTTGGAAAAAAAGTCAGTCAGGTTTCTTGCTTTTCAAGTGTGCACGACTAAGTGGCCAAGCTCTTTTGTGAAAGTTAGAATCACCCTAATTTGGGATTTAAAGTGCTTTTGGCAGAGATTTATACTTTACTGGAGTTATTTCGTATTAAAAGTATAGCCTTTTGGGGATTTGTGTCGTCAACATCACTTGTCCAGCACCTGGAAAATAATTTTCGCCGACAGAGGTTTTCCCTCTATAGTGTGTCACCATCTACACCATTTTACCATCTCCTGATAATCGGAAAACCCTCTACAAAGGAGGTATGTACCTTATAACAATTATTGTTAACCTTTCATTCATGTGCTGGGGCGTTAGCTAATGCCTTTTTGTATCTCTAGTTTTTTTTTGTTGTGGGACTACTTTCCCCACCAAGGTTACCCCTACCACACGTGACCGAGCGGGATTACGTAACCTCCCTTGAGGACCTTACCAACCACCACCCCTTGGCAGTTTTAGTGGGCTGTTTCCACCCACTGCCTTCCGCTACGTGGAAGAATACTTACCTCTCACCACTCAAGTTTACTCACCCTTACTCAATTAGATCCCTCTGGAACCTACACCTTGGGACGTTTGCCAGATAAGTGGATGACAAATTATCGTTGTTACTATCATTATTATGTTTATCTGAATTACTATTAACTGGTACTCGTGTATTTCATACTACTTGTTACCCCATGTAAACCAGGTCGTGGATATCCATTGATTGGTATAACAATATGTTAATTGATATTCTGTTGATAAGGTTTGTAATTTCAAGGTTATTATCGTAGATAATAGTTATTCAAAATTTTGTTTAATATATTTCGTCACAAATAAAATCTCTTGAATATTTTCCTTCCACTCTGGTTCTAAGAGAACAATCCTGAAAAAATAGAAAAAACTGTTACTTAATCAGTTAGATTTGGGAACTCTTTTGTGGTTTTCGAGTTCCCAGGTGAAGCGAAAAAAGGGCAGTTAAATCAAATCACATGGCGCCCTATTTCAAAATATTCTAATTAGTTGGCCTTGAAACCTGGAAAAGGCACTGCTTCCTTGATTTGTTTTTTAATTTATTCAATTAAAATGGAAATAGCTAGCCAGGGCATATGGCGTGCACATAGTATTACCCGGTATCGTTAGTTAGTACCTTTTTAACATTTATTAACTCCCTGAGATTTTTGCATGTTATAATAGGTCCGATTAGTTTTTGTTTAGAAGTTACAAGCATTGTAAAAAATATTATTTCATATTTCAAAGTAGCCTGATAAATAAAACTTAAGGTTGCTATAATGTTATGAACATTTCTTACCCAAAATAAAATACTCTTATTATTGGACTACAGTTTACGAGCGATGACACATGTGTTTGAAACACTCCGTAGATAATAGCTCTTCCGAGCACTTGTGGTGTTAGCTGTCATGTCAGAGAGAGCTTGAAATCATAATATGTATGTAGAAAACGTTATAAAGAACCAAATTAGTTGGATATGTCAAAATTTAATTAGATTATAAGGATTATTATATTACCTACCTGCCTACAGCTGCAAATGTGAAAATTAAATTGATTTATATTGCAATTTGATGCAATAATTTCTATACAGTTTCATGGTAAACTATTTTTGACTTAAAACTTTCAAGGGTACTACTTAGTACTGATCATTTGTTCTGTTGCAATTCACATTAAAAAAAACGTTTTAACCAGGGCTTCCATTTGTGGTAATTTAACATTATTAAATATATAATTATTTATAAATCACACCAACATTGAAATTACATGGATCTTTTAACATATAGAAATCATTTTTAGTAAACAGGAGAATGTTAAGTATCCCTAATACAATAATAAAATTACACTTCTTTTAACATCATCTACCTTTTTTTTCCAGAGTAAGCATTACGTTTTATAGCCGAAAAAGGAGAGTTTGAATAAAAATCATTAAATTAAAGTAGAAAAATTTTACTTATTTTTATTTCAATCTTATGATAATCAATATTTTTCTGCTTGTAAGTATTGAATTTTATTTTCTATGAACATTGACTTTTAAATTCTTTTTAAAGTATATATGTATATAACAATATAAGTAAACTGAAATTCTGTTAAACACAACAAAAAATCAATGAGTATCATAATGGCGAAATTTGAAATAACTGTAACGAAAATTTTGCACCCTCAGACCTACGTTCCTGTAAAAATTTGTTATCGTAGACATAATATTTGTGATTAACAATAACTAAAGCATCTCACGGAATCTAAATGAAATGTTTTCAGCTGTTTTCTTTTGTAATTTAAATGAAACAAGTATCCTCCTCGTTCGTCCATATGAAAAACTTGACTACTTCAAATAATACCTATCCATATAGAAAAACTTTAATATAATCCATATTTTTATCTGAAAATAATTATTGTTGTTAGTCATCAATTTAATAATATTTTTAAAGATGTAAACTAAATCAGTGATTCAAAAATCATAAATTCGTTAACAATTCGTTCCATTATGGAAAAAAACTGAAATAAATAGTATGTACTCATTATTCAGAAATTAATAATCACATAATTGTCACTAGTACTTTATTATCATTATTATTATTAATTATTTCGGAAATATTTTAGTCGCGAAATACTTTGGTACTTTTTTTAAATATTCTATATAATAATTGTTTAGTCGATACAAACTCCTGCTGAATTTTTTGTGTTGTAAGTGTTTTCAAATGTTTTTTGTTTTGAAATATTAGAAAAATAAATAAACATTGAATACTCAAGATTACCAAGTGTTTGTTACAGTTTTGCAATGGATGGTTATATTAATAGACCAAGTCACCTTAACTCCCAAAAAAGTTAATGCCAGTGCAATTTCGGCTAAAGTGCATACCAAAAGTATCTATACTTCATTTTTTGTTTAAAATAACAATTGATTGACTACAAAATAGAGTTAGGAAAATTTCATTATAATGTCAGCAAACGAAACTAGATTTAAACCAGAATTACTGCGACTTCTAAAAATGCGATAAATGGTAATGAGAGCAGAGCAAGAAATCTCTGTAACTCAAGACCATGCTATCATACATAAACTGTACGAGACTTTGCCACCAAGTCATCCGTGTAGTAAATAAGATGGTTTGAAGAAAAGTACTCGAGTAATGAAGGAGGGTGTACAAGGGGCCTAATAAGGTCTAAGTGCCGTGGTGGAAGACAATTCCACCACCCCTCCGACATACATACTGCAACTTCTAAATTAACAGCCACTACAAAATTACCTCATTGGTTTTATAAGTTGCGCTGAGATGAGTAAAAAAGTAAAAGCAAAGCTTGCTCACAAATTTTGACGTTTGTAGAGCTTTAGGATTTAGGTAGTATTGCGAAGCGATCAATGCCCTCAAGTGCGACAAATTGTTTCTTTTTGAGACACGCTTTCTTAAATCTGCCGGTGTTAACTGCCTAACTTCTCCTAAAACTGTGGCTTACTATGAGAGCTCTAAGAACTAAAGTTTATGATACCTCCATAGAGGGCTACTGTATAATGCCTCAAGGGGGTCTGTATATGGAAGATTTAGGAGCTGTATCTCTTATCTCTCTCATCGTAGGGTGGACAAAGCCTGGGTGGTATGAATTACGAGAGCTATGAAAGCGTTGAGCTCATTTAATTTTTTTTAGACAAAATTAATTCAGTTTTGATTTTCAAAAAAATTTATCAAATATTGCAATTTTTGTTTAATTAATAAATAAATGGTTATTGATCTGTATGATTCTTGTGTTGACGTTCGTACGCCCACTACGTTGGCTGCGGAAAATTGGGCCTTTCCGTGAAGTTGTTGAACTGAGACTTATTTTGATTAGTGCTGACCTTCAGATCATGTTACAATTCGGATTTCTTAAAATTCCGAGTTTGTTTATTTTCCGAAAATTCAAAACATGTGTTAAAAGTCTTCGAGTCTTCCTGCTCTGTTGATGGTGATTTTGCGCTTTATCGCCTGCGCATCAGCATCGTCTAGTACGGCTGATGGCTTTTGACGGCAATCATGGTTTCGTAGTGGAATTGTGGAAATTCTTCGAAACTCGCGTATAAATTTTCATGCCTCTCTGCGCTGTTGGTGGTGATTTTGAGTTTTGTTGCTTGCGCTATCAGCATCGTCTGGTACAGCTTTTGACGGCAATCATGGCTTCGTAGGAGGAATTCCGGGAAATTTTCAAATCAGTGTTTTCCGATAGTAGGTCATTTGCAGTTATTTGTCTATAGTTCCGGTATCTCTGGCGGAATGGATGGAGTTTTTTAAAAGACTATCGAATTATTTTCGAAGCATGGGCGAATTTCGAACTAATTTTTAATGGATCGCACTGTATTTACAAATCATCTCGTAAAAACGCCACAAGTTGTAACATTGCTGTTTTTTTTTCGATTTTAAAAAACGAAAGGTGAACGTTGCTTTAAAAATAAACTATAAACGGACATTACAATTTGTTCTCAACGCTAATTATACCCATCGGCAAAACACTGCTAGAGCAGCAAAATTCTACAAATTAGAGTATGAGTAATAATTATTTCTGCAGAAAATTTTGGAGTGACATCTGGATTTTCTTCTATCTTAACATATGGTTGCCTAATTCCATCATTCTCGGGCATTACCTCTAATATAAGGAGAACCAGTATTTTTACCGAGCTCATCGTGTATTGTTTGCGGTGCGGTGAGATAAACGAAATGTTCGGACGCCTCCCTCATCACACCAACCTCAACGGACGCTTGGAGGTATGGGTGTCGCACTGATCGATTGTCTTCTATTTTAGACGAAATAAGTTCCTTGAAATATGGCCTACGATCTAATTTATTTTGACTTTTTCCACTCTTGTATACTAGGGATGGCACGTTTTTTTGAGGCTTTCATGCATTAAATATGTTTTTAGGTACTTCGAGTATAATTACTTTTGTGCCTACACACAATATATCTTTTAGGCTTTGTCTTGCCTGGCACTCTTTTTTTAGATCTCCTGTGAGTAGTGAGTATTTATGAATTTGGGAAGTTTCTAAGAGTTGTAGTATCTCTTGGGATCATCACCGCAGAGTTGTTTGTTTTGAAGTTTTGCAAAGAATTCCACAACTATCCTCTCAAGAAATTACATGATTTTAGGTGATTACACAAAAAATAGTAGATAACTTAAAAACTATAAGAGATAAGTATAGGAAACCCTGACACCGTTCGAAAGATAATAAAATTGTGTATCAGAATATAGAAAAACATACAGGGTGTTCCATTTAAAAAAAACGACTTATGAAGGTTTGAAGTTAACTAAACTCGGCATTAAATTTCTAGCACCCTGTATGCAATTAAGCCACTTTGAAAGTATGGATGGAAAGCTTAGGGGTGCAGCTATGCCCCCTATAAATGTTGTTGCTTTATCTTTCTTACTATAAAATACACATGGTTTGAAGCTAGTCACTGTTTCTCTCCAGTTCTTTGAAAAAAATTAATTATCTCGAAAACGATTAGTTTTAGGAATAGGGAAACTTCATAAAAGTCCACCTAAAATAACACGTAGAATCCAAAATTGCAATAATATATAAGGTGTTCCATTTGAAATAAGCAAGTTGATGACGACTTCCGGTATAGCCGGATGTGGTATGTGGACGCCATTATTTTAGTTGAGAAGAGCATGCCCGAAAACTCGGTATCCCAAATTTTCAAACTTCACATCGAAATAGTCTCTGAAATAATTCTATTGGGCCGTCACCGTGAGGCACCCTGTATGTTAATAGATTGTAATTAATGCAAATAAAAAATTGGTGTCGTACAACATGTCTGGCCAGATTACTTTCTTGGTTACTGAATTGCCAGGCACCAGAGTCGACATGCGACCCCAATCCTTGATAGGTCCGCACAGGTCCCGTAGTGAAGTACGCCTTGAAGGTTTGGACAATTAGTCTCTTCGGATTTTGCCCATCTTTGGATTGTAGTCGTCTGAAACGGGTGATGAACTTGTAGCAGTCTGACGTGATATTGGAATGTTGTATTGAGGTTTACACAGTTCGAATTTAGCTTGTAAAGAACTCTGGCAGAAATTTATTTTCGAAAAATTTCGAAACACTGTCTTACGGAGGATAATTTGGGTTCCTTCCTACTTTGACCGGAATTGTCCCTGCGTGGTGATAGTAGACAGCTCCGTGGTTCCAATTGGAAAGTTGAGTGAAAATTTCCGAGTGAAGTTTCCGAGTTTTGAGTGAAATCCGGGACTTGGAATACGACAATATTTAATTATTTACAGGAATAGAAACAAATTGATGCAGTTTACCTAAAAAAGACTACTTAAGACTTTTCCTTCTCTTGGGCGTAAAACACAGGCCTAATTAACTTCTACTTAAGTTAAATTACACAAAATTACTCAATTACAAAGCAGCCTTCTTTAACATTTTGAACTCTTACATATTTATTACGAAAACTCAATTCCTGGTACACGAATTAGGGGGAAAAGTTTCTTCTTCCAAATAAAGACTGTGGACTTTTACAGGTTTTTGAAACATTTTGAAATTGAGTTTAGTCAGTGACCATTAACTCTAGGCTAATTTAAAATATTCCTTTTAAATTAATTGCATTAATAGTAAAATCATGTTATTAACCCAAATAATAATGTAACTTTTGGACTTTCTCTGGCTGTAGTTTAGTAGAAGTTTTATTATTAATATCTAATGGATTTAACAAAACAGTTTAGTTTTAAAAAAGTTTTCGAATGAAAATTTAATCAATTGGAGCAACTAGTATCATTTAACTTTCTTTCCAGAATTGTATTGAAAACAAAATATGTAATTTCATTAACCTGACATGATGTTACAAAGTTCATGTTTTTCCTATGTGCAGATAACTATAAATTAAAATATCCTGGATAAGATAATTTTAAAATAAATCAGTTTTAACGATCATAATGATTAAGGCAAATTTAGCTTTTCATGGTACTATGAAAGCCCCAGCAAAAACCTTTCATATAAAGCTACATTACCTCTTATTATACGTTTTATCAAGTTTTCTAGGCTTACATATATTAACCTTCCATGACTATTGTCATAAAAACATAGATTTATCAATAGTTTTATAAACAGTTCTTATGAATGTCCGGTAAGTTATTATAAAACTTTAATTGTTACTTGGAGTTTCAATTATTTCATTTTCTACATCGATACTAGAAAAATACATTAATTTATTTATTCTAAATAATTCAATAAATCTTCAATCATCAAAATTAATTCTCCCAATAAATTTTTTACGGAATTATGAAGAAAAATGTATTAGTAATAATCCGACGTCGACCTGAATTAGGCTATATCTGTGTTTTTTTCAAATTTACTGTTATAGTTTCACAAATATACCAACTAACTTGATCAGATATCAGATATAACTACCTAAGGAATCAAAACAATATATTCTTCTGCGGCCCTTACATATTTTTTCATATATTTTTACGCCTCGTAAACTGAACAATGGGTACATAAATTTCGCCGAAAATGAAAATAAATATAAAAAACTTATCGTAAGTTATGTAGATTTGGGATATACGTCCTCCCGGTGGGCTTTTTTAGGAAACTTTCATATCCTAAGAGTTTCTTGTATTTATAGCACAATGGTAACATTTTTATAGGTTGGCAAGGTATCAATCAAGAAGACGCCAGACATGCAGGACCCGTGAGATGAGAAAAAGAGAAATCATTAAAATACTTTTAGAGTAGATATAAAAAAAAGTGAACTACAAGTTTGTGCCGGTTGACTTGACATATGTAAAATGTTAGCAGTTCCAAAGTATTATTCCAATTGCTGATAAAAATGGAACAGCAACCATTGAAATACGTAAAATTTATATATGTGGAAAATAATGAGCAGTTATTCTTATTAAACTGATGAACTGAGGTCGACCTCGATTATGCTATAAACAAGGACTGAGATTGATAAAATACTTACAACTAAATTAAAATACTAAATAATGAGGAAGTTGCGTCAAATTTTCTTTTAATGTAAAATTGATTTAAAGTGCAGAAAATTATTAGTATGTTTCTGTAAGTATGTAAAACCCCTTTAAACTGATCTATTATGTTTAATTAATTATGGAAATATTGTATATAATTAGGTAGACAAAACGGTCTCTAATTGCTCAAGCAATTTGTGACGTCAGGATCCGGTATATGTGTCAAGACTGTTAAGACGCGGGAGGCTGACGCTGCCATTGCATTGCTGTCATTTAATCTTGTGTTGATTTAGTTTGTGTTCGCATCGAATTCTGAGTAGTTAATTTTAGACAAGTTTCGTTAATTTTCTATGAACATTTTCACAGTATCTACCCAGGCAGCTTTATTGCGTGATG
The DNA here is from genome assembly GCF_000390285.2 of Anoplophora glabripennis. Taxonomy (NCBI): domain Eukaryota; kingdom Metazoa; phylum Arthropoda; class Insecta; order Coleoptera; family Cerambycidae; genus Anoplophora; species Anoplophora glabripennis. The sequence continues at coordinate 19,512 of NW_019416793.1, forward strand.
GTTTCAGGATCATAATTAAAACACGGGAATGTGAAAGACATAATAGTGTATGTCTATATATATATGTCTAATATTATAAGTGCCGTATTGTACCTCAATAAATTATTCTTTAATATACCAAAAGATGAGGAATTGAGAAAAAAATGGTGTTTAGCTATGAAAAGAGACCTGAGGAATAGTCCAGTTAGTGTTAAATCTACTTTACACATCTGTGAGGATCATGCAAACATTGATACAACATCAATTTTTGTCAAATTATCAGATTGCCCTTGAGTAAATACAACCTCTGTAGTCTACAGACAGCAGTTATTAAAATAATTAACAATATTGTGTACAGTAAAAGTAAATAATATAATAACTATCTGGCACACGTAGATTGCATAAACACAAATGAGTGAGACAGACTACAGAACACAGAACTGCACAGACTACCGAGGCTGAGACTCGTTTGGTTTGGACTGATATCGGATCGTGACGTAAGAGCCAGCCGTCTTTGTTTAGGACTGCGTTTTCGTGCGTAGAGAATTATTTTGAATTTCTATATTCTTTTATACGAAAACTATTAATTAATAATTTATAATTTATGCGACTTTTTACGATGAAAGGAATTTAATACGAGAAGAGTAAAAAATGTGCAGCTTCCCCATTATACATATAATAAAAACAGTTAATACAAATACTTATGATTACACAAATAGACATGAAATCTCTGAATACGTTATAACTTTTCTTAAACTAACCTACAGATGCCACGGTTACAGTATCACTGAGCAGGTAGTTCCACTCTGTTTGAGAGAAAGTTTTGTCCAACTGATGTTTAAAAATTATCTTTGAGGAGTTTGAGCAGATGGCCACAAAGTTTCTCATCTCTAATGAGTGATAACAAGCTGCTAACATCATCACAAACTTTTGTGATAATTTTACATGGTCATTTGTCCATGTAAAAGCTTATATGTAAAAATTAGGTCATCTCTTGTCCTTCGTTCAAATAGATGTTGAAGATTTGCTACACATTGGTCCTGATAAGACAGATTTTTCAAAACGGTTACTTGCCTGGTGACTTCGTTGAACGTTTTCCAACGATTTAATATCTTTAATAAAGTAAGATGACCATTTTCAATTCTAATATGCATTGAAGAGAAGGGAAAACAGTCTGGGAGACGCATTCTAGAACGATTTAAATACAAAGTATGATTTTAAATTAGCCTTTTTAGCAAGTTTGGAAATATGGGAAGACGCGGAAAGGTTTGACATTGTCATAACGTCCAAGTCGACTTTCTCATCCACAGATCTTAACAGGTGCCCATCAAGCTCATAAGAAAGGTGAGGATTGTTATTTCCTAAGTGGAGTACTGCACACTTCGCCGTGTTAAGAGGTAGAGACCAGGTGCTATACTTCGATATCATTAAGATTATTCTGAATAAGGTCGCCTTGATCTAAGGGATAGCCATACATTTTGGTACCACCAGCATAAAAAGAACGAGGTATAGTTATGATAACATCAAGATAAGATGAGTAAAGAAGGAACAGCACTGGGCTCAAAATGGACATTTGAGGCACAACCGAGTAGACGTCACGAAGAGAAGAATAATCAGAACCGACACGAACTGAAAAAACTTTAAACTGAAAATTTACTACAACTGACACAAACGTATTTTCAAAAAATTGCGAAGATTAATCAGGTACCAAATTTTGACTTTTTTCTATATGTCTATTATTTTTTTTTAAATGTTTAACAAATATTGTGTTATCCGTTGTCACAGTTTATGTTAACATTTATAGTCATACGCTTGGTCGTTGTGAGGGCTGTTATATTTTTCCTACCTTTTGTTCAAATCAGTTGATCTTTTGTACTAAGAAATTTAAGTAGCAGTCGTGCAATGTTGGGTTGCCTAAACTCGGCGGTCAGATGGCTTCTAAACATATATGAAGGCTCCGTAGAACATAGTGGGAGTTGTTTTATAATCTTTTTAATGTCCATAAATCTATTAGGATTCATTTTTTGCTTCTGACTGATACTGAATACTGATATTTTCGCAATATTTTTTTTCGATATTGATATTTTTTTAAGGATAATAAATTTTCGTCATATTTAGCTTTATTTGCAGCCTTCGACAACAGTTGTCAATTTCCAATCTTGCAACTACGTTGTAGAATTACAGTGCGTGAAAGGAAAAAAAAACCGGGTGTAATAAAGCGTTGACTAGACACACAGAAGTTATTTTACAATAAAGCATTAGCAGCGGTTTGAAAATTAAATCGATGATCTGTTAATGAGAAATAAAAACGCAATTGTTTATTTGATTCAAATAAAAATACCATGATGGAAATGTCACTAGTATGAAGATCATCTAAATCAACTTAAATTTCTGATTTCGATTCTTTTGGTCAAATAATTCAATTCCTTACAAACCATCATTGTCGTCATTGTCATACTCTTTGGAAGATTATTAATTCGTTATTCGCACTATGGAAGAATTCCAATTGAATGATAATTTCGTCTAAGGTGTTTTCGACTTTTTAATCTCGTTTCCAATATTTATTTTCGATGGTCGAATAATTTCCGAAGGTATTATCACGTTGTTGATTTAGACTTCTTGATGTTTCAAGAGACATCACTGCTCCCTGAACTTATATTTAGTATCCGTCGAGCCAGAATATCGCTTCTACCAAAGATGGTCAGAGGTTAACAAATTTCCAGATTCCAGTAAATTGGATAGGGTCACATGAGATATAGTGGACTGACTGACTGACGAAAGAGAAAGCACATAGAAGAGGAAGCCACGAACAAGCTAAGAAGAAAGTTGTAAACTGCTTCTCGAAAAAAATGCAAAACTGATTAATTTAGACATGTGGGGTTGTCATTAATCTAATCTCTGTGCAATTAAATGACGACGCCACAAATGTGCTGAAGAAGTAACGACTGAAGCAGTACACATGTATTACAAATTGCTAAACCTCTATTCATCCAACGATGCGTTTGCAAAATGTTTACGTTAAGATTAACAACAACGCCGTTTATTTTTATTCACGCCGAGACCGTTAAAATTCCCGTCGATTGTCGGTAACTTCAAAAGATCGACCAACCTCAGTTTGATGTAGAATGTTCAAATCTTCGCGACAATTTTGTCCCATTTATGGAGTGACAGGTGAAAAAGTCGTAATACTTATAAGAAAATATTGGGGATGGTAAGTTGTGTCGAATGTTAAATTAACTAAATATATAAATAAAACAAATATGGTAGTCGACATGCAACAAAAGTTTTTAAATACGCTCGCGTCTTCTAGGCAGCTTCCAAATAGACGACTTTGCTAGTTCCGTGGACGACTTCAATGGCGTTCGGATGTTTTGAACAACTTAACATAAAATATATAGGTATGGTACGTAATAATAAGTACCAGCAAATGTTAACAAACCAATAATTTCTTATAAGGAAAGCGATTGTAGAATGGGTATAAAACCATTTCAAAAACGAAAATGACCGTTCAATATTTACCAAGGAATATCTAAAATAGTCGAAGTTTTTAATTGATACTATTATTACTAATGGTGGCGGAGCGCCAACTACTTCACATTTTAGTAATCCCACTGCACGCGTCATTGTACAACAACATGTACACATCTGCCTCTCACTTGAAGCTTCGCATCGATCAATTTATTCGGTACATCTTGCGGCGCCCTAATGCCTGCCCGGTCGGCCTGGCGTGACGGTGGATATTCCAGGTTCTTTGCTAAGGGGCGTTGGACGTACATTTCATTGTCATTTGTGCGTGTGTGAGTGAGTTTCATTCTTCGCCTGGTCCAGTGTATGCCACGTATTTTATGGCAGTGAGTAGCATTGTGTATAGTGAAAATAGAGCGGCACACCACTTTACCACAGATTTAGAGTATTTCTGTACTATAACGCGTATTACCGCTTACTAGCATAATATCGAGTACTACTGTTTATTTATTTGATTGTCGCCATAAAGTTATATCTTTCATTTGGTAAAAGAGCTTGCAGAATAGTAGATTTATAAAATCATTAATTCCTTTCTATATTTATAAAATATCAAATATCACTGAATATTATCAGAGTGTGGATTGAATATCCTTTCTTGTTCACGCATTTAATAACAAAATTAGTGTAACATATTATTTATATTATATTTGAACTATACTTCTCAAAGAATTAAATTTACTACTACTATTCCCTTTTAATATTATGTTCTAGGAACAGGACGATCAAAATTCGATCCTTCATTTTCTCAAATAGAATAAAAGAAATTGCTCGGATGACTAACAAAATAACAGGATATGATTTCACCACAACCTTTTATCCGCCGGGCTCATCAGAAAACCCAGACCGCAGCAACTTTTTTCATAAAGATAGAAGAGCTTACACATAGCCATAAATATGATTTACAGCCGACGTCCATCACCGCAGCAAGACTTAATTTTTCATATTTCAGTAATATGAGTTAAACTTAAGTGACTACAGAAGCAATATACCTAAGCACATTAACCATTATTTTCTGTGGCGGATAATACCTTCAAAAATATAATAAATTTCTGTTCGTGGCTTAAAAAAAGGAAGTAATAATAAAAATGGTCTGTGGAATTCATGAATTATTACCGTTTAATAAATTTGCTTTTAACATTTGCGCGCTCCAAGACTGGAATATGCTGAATGGAAATTTTTAATAACAAGTAATCCACGTGGCTCATATATTAAACACAGGAAGGATAAAAATATAAAAGCTTAGAAATTTAACCATGTAAAATAATTTATTAAATTTGTAATTCCCTTCCTATTGAAGTCATACTGTACAAATAAGTATACTTTCTCATTCGCTTCGTTTATCTAACATCTTCGTGTTTCCAGTAACTTATACATATATAATTTTTTTATCTTTTTACTAAACAAATATTTGGAAAACTACATACGCTAATAATCGTGTTTTTGTCATACAGACAATATTCTCATAAGATTGTAGCCTTGAATGATCATTTCTTAAAGAAGTTAAAATAACTTTAAAACTAATTACGTTAGCTTAAATTTCCTATAATGAATTTGTCTTTGTGTCCTATTTTGAACAGGTTAAATTTAAGCTGCTTGTTTCAGTAAACTTCTATAACAGTATGATTTTTAGACGGAAACAGACATGGCCACGACCATCAATACTTATAAGGACGTCACAGTGTGCTTAGATGAATGTACACGAAGGTGTAATATTAATAAATCAACTCCTTTAAGGCATGTAATATGGTTTAAGAAACTGATCAATGAAAGTGTGAAGAAGATGGAGGATACGTGTGATTTTTCTTCTGAAGCAGAAAATTCAATAAAACATAATATAGATCAATTCGAGGAAATACTTAATGAATTTATTACTATAGATGATCATCAAAAAACATAATTTGGCGTCACTCTTTTAATCGAGAAAAAAAAATCCGGTAAGAATTGTTTTAAGCATTCCACTCATCACAATCAAGAGGCCATGCAACTTTTTGATATCTTAGAATAGCTTGTTGATAAATATAAAATTAGAGCCAATACAAAATTCAATGTTGATTCAGGAAAGACTGCAACACAAAATAGCAAACGATAAATTGGGGGAATCGCTAGGGGGATAAAGATGCATCCACTCTACTATGTTTTCTTGTTAACAACACAACGAGTCTCTATATTCGCCACTCCTGTACTCAAAATTACATGCTTTGCACCAAAACTTGCACAAGAAGCTTCATCTGGTAGTGAATTGAAATTTCAAACACTGGTTGTATCAAATGCGACCTGTTGTCAGGTGGCTAAAACATTTTCATAATGTTGTTCAGTCAAGTCAAGACAAACTTCTAATTTTATTGTTAGATGATCATTCAGAATATAGCATAACATAGCATATCAAAAATTTCGACGGATTAAGCTATTAAAATATTATAATATTATTTAATAATTAATATTATTAAAATCACATGCATTTGTTGCAACTACAGCTGTTAGATTTTTTCAAAGCAGAATTGTTATGTTCAGGAACATTATTCATGACTGGTGTAAGCAGTAACGTCTCTAACGTAGTTAAGTGATAATTTATAAGTGAGTTTATAACGAGGTAAAGCTTATGGCTTATTAGCTGTTACAGTATGTACGAAGTCTGTTAAAAAAATAAGCGACTTTTATGTTTTAGACTTTATAATTAAATTTATACATTACTAATCCTTGTTTCCTTTAAAGTACGCTCCTCCCATATTCACACTCTTTTGTTTCAATTTCGCAAAGTCCTACGTAGCTTAATTTGAAATGGCACCTAAAGTCTGACGAATTTGCTTTCTTGTCATCAATAGTTTTTAAACGGCGTCCTGATTTTAAATTCGGAAATAAGTAATAATCACCAGATAATCACCAGGTCTGGTGAGTAAGGAGGGCGAGGGACGACAATAATCTGATTTTCGGCCCAAAACTGACCAATTAACAAAGCTAAATAAGCGGGCGTATTGTCATGGTGCAAGAATCACCACAACTCTGAACTCTCTTTGACGATTCTTAGACGTAACCGTTGTAAAACGCCTTGATAATACACACTGTTCAGTGTTCACTTATTCACCTTGAGGCAAGAATTCAAAGTGCACAATTTCGTTAAAGTCGAAAAAAACAGTGAGCATTACTTTGACATTGGATCGAAACTGACGTGCTTCTTTGGGGCGAGGAGATCCTTTGCCAATCCATTGTTACGACTGAACTGTTGTTTCAATGTCGTAGCCTTAAACACAGCTTTCGTCTCCAGTTATGATCCTTTAAATGAATGTTTTATCGTCATTGGATTGTTCAAGATGTTGCCGACAAACATCCACACGATTTTCTTTCTGGATATACTTAGTATAATAGCCCGTAAATCAAAATAGATTCAAAGGACCACTTATTTTTTCCATCAACTTTAATAAGATTGGAGTGAATGGAAAACACTAAAGAACTGGAAAGTAGTATGATTAAATGCGCTGACCTAGTGTTTAAGTCACGCCTCTGATAGCGACAATTGACGTTGATTGCATTAGTGGACTGTTCAGGACTCATCCAGTTGTCCGAAATTTGTGGTAGAATTTGTTGGATCTAGTTACTTCAAAATTACAATTTATCATCAAGTACCAACATTTCCTTCTTCGAATTGCATCAAACTTTCCCAGGCATAATAGTCTATAGACTTGGGGAGATCCACAGTTGGCAAAGTTGCTCAGGAACTCCATAGAATATAACGTTAGATTTTCTGGATTGCCTCTTCAAATTCTTCTCGAAGTAAAACGAGCATTGTGAATTTACCTTCAGCTCACACAATTCGAATTATGAGCTTAACTTTATTAACACGTTGACTGCGCTACATACCTCGGGGGTATGTACTCATTATAAAAAATATGCGAATCTCAATAATCACATTTTTACTGTATCTTGTGGAAGTTGCAGAATCTGTAGTTTTTGGTAATAATGATTTTTCTATTATTTTCTTTTCAAAACTCTTTACGAATGAAAACGTTAGTATCCTAGGATATATAGTTACAGATACATGCAAGTTTATAGCAATAATTGTATTATTTTTAATTTTATAGGGTAAAATGTAAAAAAAATTACATATCCCCAGGGATATGTACCGCACACAGAAGAAGTTTTGTTACATATCCTCGTAGATATGTATCGCAGTCACGGACAAAGTACATTGAGATTATATCGCAGTCAACGTGTTAACATTTTCTATAAGTCACAACAATTCCAACCTCTTCTCATTTATTTTCCTGACCTCACAAGCAACTTCTTTCGGTTTCTTATGTAACCTGATCTATCGTTATGACCAGTATCATAACGAGTCTGGATTACAAATGAGTTTACTATTTAATTCTCGAAAGGGAGTTTATAATTATCATTACCTTTTAATTAATACGTGGGAACTTAGAAATGTTGTACGTTCAGAGAATGAATTTCAGGCACGTACCCTTTATTGCTTACGTAGAATGTAATCCAGTGGCTGGCTATACAGGGTGACACTGAAGTTGAGAGAAACAAAAAGAAACACCACAACTTCCAGGAAGGGTTTTAATAACAATAAATAAAACAAACAAACAAAATAACACAACGGTTCGAACAACGTTATTAATTAATTTATTTACACGCGACAGCGTACCGAGATTCAGGGAATGCGAGATTCATAGCAAAATTTGGAAAAAACTTTATCCATTACTAAATTTAATTAATTAGCCCGAGACTCTAAAACCAAGTCGACTGCTCAATGTGGAACCTAAAGAAGAACTGACTTTTTTCTCGTAGATCTCTCCTGAATTCGACACTTCGCTTCGACACGCCCATTTCTTGGGTCCAGAAGTTTCTGTTCTTATCTTATTGGCGGGAACCCTGAATGTCGGGACGCTTTGGCATAACTATGCCATGTTAATAATTACCTAATTGACTGAACTTACATTTACATACATGATTCTGTGACTAGGCTTACAAACTACCTTATACCTTCCTCTTGTGACTCCGCATAGCAATACGGGATGGATTAGCCATCTCATTTAATATATTCTTAATAGCTTGGAAAATCCAACTAAAAACCAGCTATTTTACTTTCTTTTCCTCACAATATTCTAACAACTTATTCTTGGAATTCCTACGTTCTTTGGAATGCATTTCGCGCGTTACTTGAAATATCGATTTTTCTCTTTATCCTAGATGCTCAACACATGGCCCCGACATTTGAGTGAACTTGTTAAAAAATATTGCTAAACTTCTCCGAAGGACGACGCTACCTACTTGAAAACTCTTAACCTTAGATAATTAGTGTTATTGTGAATGAAATATTTTACTTTTTGGCCCATCCGTTCCGAGAACTAACCAATAAATTACCACGCGTCCCGGCTTTTGTTACACTTACAAACACTTCGATTCATATCCTTTTACATATTGAGGGGTAGAACATTTTTTATGAAGAAATGACACTCATCAAACTAAATGTAATTATCTTCGTATCGTCTTAGATTCCTTGACGTTTCAAGAGACACAAATTTAAATCCTTGGCTAAAATCTTCTGTGTTTACTAACACTACCAAAATTCTAGTGTAAGAAGATTTTGGCCAAGGCTTTACAGCAATGGAAGTCCATAGTAATTGAAATAATATTAGGACAGACGAGAACTATCTACAATTTGGAAAGATTCATACGTATTAATCAAAGATCGGAACGTTACAGATCCAGTAACTTCAAAACAAGGGCGGGAACCACATCAATCAGTACACACGACGAGCGGACTTAATCTCAAGTTTTACATTTTCTTCTGATAAAGAAAAGAAGTGTGTCGAAACGTCAAGAAATCTGAACCAACGACTTTGACTGAAAAAGTGCTACGGAAGCCTACAAACAAAGTTTTAGAAATTGTAAATAATATTTTCTTTACATTTCTCCTTTGTATTAATTTTCACAAATTATTTCCAAATACTTTCCAACACTTCTTTAACTGGTGTACATCATGAGCCAATCTGTATTTTAAAATTTAAAATTTCAGAAGTGTGCTAAATATCATCTCCAGAACTGTTACCGTACTTCACCAAACCTACTCGTAATTATTATCAACAACCTCTTAATTAGGACACTTGACTACACCTTTCATTAAACAAAAGTTCAAACCAATACTTAATAACTGAATCGAACTTGCCAATTTCGTTCCAATAATATTTTATATACATGTTCGAATTCCCATTGAATCAAACTTCGAGGCCGGCTTTGATTAAAATCGACGAGCTTACATACTCAATCAAAGTTCAACAAAACCCTTTGTAGCAGTGATATATCACTGATCGATCTCTATTGGCCTTTCAGTTTGACCAGTTTTGAAACAAACTCCCTCGACCGTAGTTTACATATTTTTGTTTTCCGACTCAGACGGTCCTTATTACGTGCTCTAATTGGAGGGGGAGCAAAATGCCTTGTATTAATATGTTAATTTAGGTTTCCCGACAGACCTGTCATTGTGTTGAGAAATTATTGCGTCCAGAGTTACGTCCTGTTTAAAATGATAGGACTTCTTTGGAGACGTTTAAAAGGAAAATTGTATAGTGAAAGTGTCGGACAAGTTTATAAAGTAACGTCGGAATATATTTTTATAGCTGAGGAAAAATAGTGCTGTTCTTTTTGCTTCACTATAAAAGTACTAGATTTATTCATTTAAATTCAAGAATACTATCGAAACCTGAGAAAAGAACTTGGTAGAAGAAAAAATCGCGTTGCTTTTGAATAGTGCACCTGATAATTTATATTTGATAATGAAAGTAAATGCTTTAAAAATAAAAGAACTCGTAAGCTTCTTTATAGGCCGTCCTAATATTGGAGGTTGCAGGAGTATGCCGTTCCGATGAATTATTCAATTTAACAATTGATAATTGAAATCCGCCTTAATTATAAAAATTCCCAATACTAAAACCAAAAGACCATGTTCTTTTACTGTGCTGGGAGACAATTATTTAAGTTTTTATCGAAAATATGATGCTTTACGTCCACCCGGATTGGAAGAACGTCGATTATTTCTCAGATATGTTAGTGGAAAGTGTCATCGAATGGTGGTCGGAATTCAGAAAGTCAGTGCCGTCTTGCAAGAAGTGGCAACATTTTTGAAGCTGAATAACTGGAAAGAGTACAGTGGACACGCATTATGACGAAAGTCTGCTACCCTTTTAGTTGACGGCGGTGGTGACCTCATTTGTCTTAAAAGCCACGGAGGATGAAGATCGAGCACTATGGCGGGAGGCTACATTGAAAACTCACTTTCAAATAAAGAAAATATTTCGAAAGAATACTGAAAGTTGATAGTGGTAATGATAAACCAAGCACCGTTGTCATTTCTGATTTCACATCTGAAAATAATATAACTATTAATGAAAACGTGTTGGACTGCTTTTTAATACTTGTTCAAACTGTGTATTTAATATAAATGTGGATAAACAAAATTGTAAATATTGTTGAATAAACTTTTATAAATTAAAACTTGATTAACACTTTTAATATAAGGATTGAAAGATACCAATGCGTAATTTGTTAGATCTGAGGGTGTAAACCGCAAACAATTAGACAGACCTTCTTATTTTGTATATCTAATAATTCAGTACAAAAAATTTAAAGGGCGTGCTTTTGTACTTCGTGCTTTTATTAGCGAAAACAAGCAACCAAGATGGCGCTACTTCCAGAGGGAAAACTGACACATCTATGGCAAATATAAATAATAAAAAATGCCTCATATTTTTATAATTCTTACAGATACTTTAATGTTTTTATTCGAAGGGGTAGCTGTGTTTAAATTCGGATAAATATACAGTGTGTGTATACGGTGACGGCCCATTACAATTATTTTAGAGACTACTTCGATTTGAATTTTGAAAATTTGGGATACCGGGTTTTCGGGCATGCCCTTCTCAACTAAATTAATGGCGTCCACGTACCACTTCCGGTTATACCGGAAGTCGCCATCAACTTTGCTAAAAATTTGACAGCTATCCTCGCAAGAAATTACATGATTTTAGGTGATTACACAAAAAATAGTACATAACTTAAAAACTAGAGATAGGTATAGGGAACCCTGATACCATTCGAAAGAGAATAAAATTGGGTATCAGAATATAGAAAAACATACAGAGTGTTCCACTTAAAAAAAAAACGATTTATGAATATTTGAAGTTAACTAAACTAGGCATTAAATTTCTAGCACCGTGTATGCAATTAAGCCACCTTGAAAGTATGGATGGGAAACTTAGGGGTCTAACTATCCCTCCTATAAATATTGTTGCTTTATCTTTCTTACTATAAAATACACATGATTTGAAGCTAGTCACTGCTTCTCTCCATTTTTTTGAAAAAAATTAAATATCTTGAAAACGGTTAATTTTAGGAATAGGAGAAACTTCATAAAAGTCCACCTAAAATAACACGTATAATCCAAAATTGCAAATAATTCAAAGTGTAACTTAATATTAATATAGTACATATCTACCTTGTTGTTTTATGGGATTCTTTATTCATCAGAGAAAACATATTATTCTTAGGAAACAAAGCCCTAAGCACAACATAAACAGTAAATAAAAAAGATAAAATAAAATAAAAGAAGAAGAAATAAATAAACAAAGGGGTAAACATTCTGCTGTATTTACCAGGGCTATTTCCAAACAGTATTTGGTTGTAAGGAAAAAGAACATTAAAGCCTTCCGGTTTTCCCAATTAACTTTTAATTTTGACGCGTGACATCAGCTGGCAGACATAATCCAGTTTCCCCCTTTTTGTTCCCCTCGATTTCACACATTATCGGTGCTATGCTTCGTTGATCAGATTCTCTGTAAATCATTCTTCTATAAACAAGTCCGTCTGAGGCTTTCCTAAATTCTAATTGTACAGATGCTGGAATTAATGTTCATGCTGCATATATGAGAATTAACTGCTGGTCTAAAAACTTAACTTCTTTTTTGTGGTTACTAAATCAATTATTTAAATGTTTCCAATTTTCAATTTTTATCATTTTGTACAATGCCATCCAGTTTGAGAATATTTCAATATTACCGCCACTTAATCAAATATAAAATCACAATACCTTCAACATTGTCGCCAATTCTTCAGGTCATAATAGATTATCAGAATTCATTTAATCAGTTAAAAAATTCGATAAACGCAGCAGTCATAAAATATGCAACGTCTTAAAATGTATAGCCTGATATTTCTAGGATAGGCAATAAATAAAAAAGAATACCTACTTTTTGTATAAACTTATATATTCACTGCAACCACCGCTCACAATTCAATTCAATCAAGGAAGGCAAATTAGCTCCAATTAAGTTACGGGCTCAAGAGTGGAACTATTCCTATTAAAGTATATAAACCAGAAATTGTCACTGTTTAACATAATTGTTTAAAATGGCTTTGGAAGGTAGAATAAAGAAAATACATTTTAAAAGTTAATAATAGTCAGTAATAATTAACACTAACAACGAAGGTCTGAAATTTTCAACTTTGAAAGCTAGTTATATGATTCTACAAAAACATTAAGGAGGACCCCGCACTGTCTTTATGAAAATGTGGATTCGGCCAAATTGGCTGAAATTGTGGTAAGTTGTTGGTTTTGTGTTACTGACCAAAAGTCTCCAGAGTACTTGGGTCCGAAAATTAATTCCTACTTATAGCGGTCTGGGTCAGTTCCGCTGATGATGGCTGCAAGTAATGTGAGTGGAATATTGCAATAAAAACAGTAACGTTTGTGAAAAGTTTATAGAAAACATTAATCGGATGACTTCGAAAAATTGCTAAATAACATTTTTTACATATGGCAAATACCAAACTGGCCGCATTGGCCGTTGGCAACAGTAGTTTGTAGATTGCATTCATATATGTCTCAGTTAATTGCAATTATATCTCTAAGTATCAATAAGTGAATTAGAAATCGCAATAATCAATCTTGTGGTTCGAATAAGATTGAGGCCTTTGTAAATTTCCACACAATTTCTGTCAGTGTGGTGCTACTTATGGTATTGACTGCGCTGCTGTCAAGGTTAACTGGCATATCCAATGACAGCAGGAATGGACAGTTCTCTCAGCTTGGACTGCAGTTGATAACGGAGGTAGCTGCACAACTGTAGACGCCGGAGGAAAACCGGCAATTTCCAACGATGACAATTCTCAGATAGACTATGAGTACTACAGAGATACAATAATGCGTTCGTTACTGCTGTTGCAAATTTTGACAAACTCTTTTGTTTTTCGACATACGGACTTCAGATCATTTCCATTCAACGCAGAACGGACAATCAGAACCGAGGGTGTGGGGAGATTTTTTAAATTATTTTTTCGATTCAACGCACCGTTTCCGAGTTATAAGACCTTTTTTACTGTATCACCTCACACACCTCTTTCCGAAATTTATTGTCCACATAAGGACTTCGGACCTTTTGCATTCAACGCTAGGGGTGTCGAGAGATTTTTTCAATTATTTTTTCGATTCAACATACCATTTCCGAGTTATAAAACTTTATTGTTCTACAGGGTGTCCCGAAAGTATGGAAACAGCACAATAACTGATGATTCAAACAAAAGATTTAGGATTTTTCCCTGGCTATTCAATGGAGACCCTAGATTTGACCTTGACCTTGACCTTCAAGGTTATGTCAAGGTCACGTTAATTTTTTCAAATGAGATGCCCTACTTTTGACCCCGGAAATGAAAAGAGCGGAAAATTTTACGTTCAGATACGTCCTTGACCATTTTCCGAATTTGACCTCTGATGGTCATTAAAGGTCAAATCAAGGTCACGCATGGTTTGGCGCGCTGTCTTGAAAACAACGGGTTTCAAAAAAGTGACCATAACTAACGTTGTAGGATTTTTCCCTGGCTATCTGACGGTGACCCGTGATTTGACCGTGACCTTCACCTTCAAAAACCGCACAATATCAATTTTGGCAAAAATCGGTTGATTTTTGAAATCGCATCCGCCATCTTGGATCCGCCATCTTGGACAAAAATTCCTCAAAAACAGATTTCAAATTCGTAGTCAGTGACCCCAAAAACCCCCCTATACCAAAATTGGCGTAAATCGGTTAATTTTTTAGAACCGCGTCCGCTATCTTGGATCCGCCATCTTGGACTAAAATTCCTCAAAAACAGATTTCAGATTCGTAGTCAGTGACCCCAAAAACCCCCGTATACCAAATTTGGCGTAAATCGGTAAATTTTTTGGAATCGCGTCCGCCATCTTGGAAAATGGTAAGGACATATCTGAACATAAAATTTTCCGCTCTTTTCATTTCCGGGGTCAAAAGTACGGCATCCCATTTGAAAAAATTAACTTGACCTTGAAATAACCTTGAAGGTTAAGATCAAAGTCAAATCTAGGGTTACCAGTGAATAGCCAGGGAAAAATCCTAAAACTTTTGTCTGATTCACTTTTCCCCAAAATGCATTTTTCGAAAGTTATTGTGCTGTTTCCATACTTTTGGGACACATTGTATGATGACACACCGTTGGTCCCGATTTTTTTTTTTTTTAGACATGCGGACTTCGGGGAAATTTTTTGATATTTCGAGTATTTCTGAGGTACAAGCAAATACTGTTTTTTTTCTTTCATATATTGTGACACCCCAATCTGCCTCATCTCACCCATCGAGTGCTCTACTCAGGGGAAGATTTGTTTATATTTCCAGCCATTTCCGAGTTACGAGCAAAATCTGTTTTATTTTCTCATATGTTGTGACGTCATAGCTCGATGACAAAGGCTAAAAAGGCCACGCGCTCTACCCCACGCTCCCTTCCTAGGTGTCCTGAAGATGCTGGGGAAGCCCCAGAGACTCCTGAAGATAACAAAGAGAGAGAGAGACAGAGAGAGAAAAGCTCTCTATGAGGACAAAGTTACTCTATCTCTATCGCACACTATAACTCTATGTCTCTCGCACACAATCAGACAAAAACGACAGAAATGAAACTTGCTTTAAAAATAAATCAATTTAAACTGTATTATTCAAAAACAATAATGTGCAAAAGTTCTTCAGGAATATAGGCAAATATATTTATTTTGGAAGACGAATCACGTCAACGAATACTGTAAATAATATTATTAAGTGCCCAGAAAACAGCCCCGATCTCAATCCCTTAGATATATTTTTGTGGGGACACTTCCATAAAATATATTATTAAAGACCTCAAAATTTACAAGCATTGAAAGAAAAAATACAGGACCAAATGTTTGATAATTCTAAATTAGTTTTTAAAGCAATAAATAGTAAATTAAAGTATATCTTCAACTGTATCATCACAATTACTTTGTAACAAATTTGTAAAAATCTTAGGTATTTTAATGTTATTTCGTTTTTTAGGTATTCTCCTTGTGCTGTTGTAAAGGTTAGTTATAAAAATCGTTGTTTGTTATTTCAATAAAGATGAATTTTAAATTGTTAATGATTTTTTTACTTTAAACATATATTTTATGCCAGCAAATTTTGATGTCAAAAGAGAAAGAAAAAGTCGTACATTTATATTTAAAATTTATTTCTATCTTCAATTATTATTAAACCTATAAGTGGTTGTCAAAATACAAAAAAAAAACTCTGTACCTACATTCCGCGACGTACAATAACCCACCTTGTATATTAAATATAAATTTATCATCATTATCACATATTTAAAAAAATTATATTACAAGATGTGTACAATATCATTACGAATTTTGTTTAATTGGAAAAATATTTTCTGCAGTAATTCAATACTAAAAAATGAAAATAGTAGCTAATTAACGAAATTATGATTAAATACCGTAAATGTGACACCGCTGCAGAATATCATATGACACTACATAGATATTCCTTGATTCTTTAAAACATTTTTAACAAAAACCAAAACAAAAAGTTAAAGAAAAAAAACAAACCAAAAAAAAAAAAATGAAAAAAAAAAGTGTACAAAATAAATCCGTAAGTGCGCCTGGCAGCAGTGTTATTTATATGTTGCTAGTATACGCGCGTAGGAATGCGGGCCGCTGCATTTGATTCTTCCTAAAATTCTGCTGGTGGTGGTGGTTCCAGTAGCGGTCTGGGGAGATAGCTATTTTGTCTGTGATAATAGCTAGCCTTTTCTAACTTTCTTCTAATAACGTATAACAATATAATCGGCGTATGGTAAAGGAGAATGAAAGTAGGCTGAATTAAACTAGGCAATAGTAATAAAATATTGGTGAAAAAATATCATATCATATCATATAAGAAATGTTCTTGAGCTATAAGTAACTACAGTGAAAGTAAAGGAGATAAATTTCAACATTTTAGCAAAATAAAATGTTATATAAAAGCAAATTTACCTTCTGGAAAACTGAAGTAAATGTTTGAAATAATTCAAAAGATTTAAATATTTTAAGAAAAACGTCAAAAAATAGTAAAAATTCGCAAAATGGGATATAATGTATAATAAAAACTACGTTCTAAAAAAAATTCTCTATTCGACTCTAGGGGGTGTGGCGTAATATAACGAGTCAAATGGCGCGCTTGAACTGAACGAAAATAACTATGCCCCAGGTACTGATTTAGATAATGGTGTACGGTGACAAAACGTCAGAACTAAATATTTCTGCTATAATAAAAAGCTACACATAAAAAACACTCTAGTACATAGGTACAGACGCGGTACCTACATTAACGAAAGTTTCTTGGATTACCTAGTGAAATTTCACACGGATAAACTGCTAAACACAGCACATTTAAGTTTCCCACAGACTAAAAAATATAACTAGAAACTTATCCGCTGCGACTGTAAAGAATATCCTGCAATTTGATCCTCGTTATGAAAGACTCCAGAAAATATGCAGCTATTCCAGACTGAGTAACTGTGAGACTTTCTGCAACAGTTTTTTTTTACAGGTAGATTATAACAGAAAAAGACGCCCAGTTCATTTATTGATCTGTAAAGAAAATATTAATTCCACAAATTCCACTATATTAACAAAAACATTGATGGTAACAGCGACACAGTTAATATACTCTAGTATCTGTTTACATTCCAGTGGAAATTCATAATGGCCCGATATCTAGGTGAGATGTACTAAATGCATTCCATTGTTCCGCCGTGCTGTGTAATGGAAACGGAATTATCGATCTCTTTCGAACAACCAGCAGCACTACCCGATAAGGGCATTTTGTGAAACTGATAGAAACGCAAGGGTGGACACCTTTTCTTTTATGATGAATCTAGAAGGTTTCTGATTATATCGAGACCATGGGTTAGCGCTAATTAGATAAAATAGAAGCGCCATAATGATTCATAGGTGGTTAGTATTTGAATGCAATTTATTGTGATATTTGCAAAGAAGAATTCTAAAATATATACAGGTATAATAAAATATGGTATCAAGAAGTATAAACCAAGTATGCTTATTTTTCGAAATACAGGGTGATTCACTTGAAATTCCCCTTTTCTAACCCTTCAAACACTTTACCTTTACTTGTATAAAATAATATTTAGATAATATTACATATGCATTTATTTTGCTACACAAACCAACCAATTCGAAGTATATTATTAAAATATATCATAATTAGGATAACTTCATCAGCGTGTTTATCTCGAATACTGTTAATTTTATCGATAACAAACAAGTACAACTATAATAAATATGAAAATTTTAAATACAAAATTTAAAAGCTTTTTTTAGGGGCAAAGACTGCCGAAAGTGCTCGACCCTCGGGTGCCTAAAGTAATTGTAAATTGAATACAGTAATAGAAATAGCTTCAAATATCTTACGGGGTGAGCCCGAAAAAAAATGTACTTATATAGATTTGTGATATAAATTTGCAAGACCAAATCAAAGCCGAAATATTGCCTACCATTTCCCTGTACGGGTTATTCATATAACATTTTATCCCCCTTAACTTTTTTATTTTTTGAGTTAAACAAAAATAGTTAATATAAAAGTTGTAAGGAATCTTTCTGTGAGTTTAATCAGTTTATAAAAATAGAAATTATACAGGGCATTCCAAAAATATGAACCAAACTTGTTTTTTTAAATGGAACACCCTATATATTATTCGATGTTCGGAATGTCTGCTTTTCCTGATTTCAGCAATATATGTATTTTGGGGTTTACTTAACAATTTGGTCAATATTCTGCTTTAAAAGAATGAAATCTCGCAATGACCAATATAAAAATAATAAATATTAGATATTTATGCTCCATTTTAAATAAGAGAAACTTCAGAGTTTATTAACGAATACATAAATTATAAATTTTCAATGATTGCTCCATCATGTTCAAAACAAAGATTACTTATACCTTTTAATTAAATTTCTCTTTAAAATTATTGACTATTTAAAATTTAAAATGCGAATTTCCTAAAATTCAGGTGATTTACATTATTTGTTCTCTCTTAATATACTCTATTCTTTAGAGTATCCTACAGAAAAAATCAATTGAGTCAAGTCTGCACTTCGGGGAAGCCACAAATATTATACCGTTGGCTCCAGTCAATATATAGGTAAGTATTATCTAGGTGCTGCTCAACGGCATTTGTTCTGTGTGGCGGAGCGCCGTCTTGCTGCCAGACAATATTTTGCACATGAAGTATTTACCAAATTACATATTTCTCCTCTGAGAAGTTCAATGTATTTCAGTTCATCAAAGAGATAAAATACTGGACCCTTTGCCTCTGAATAGAGATATATTGGTGTGGATTTTCTGACGCCCAGTGATATGAATTTCTTCTATTAAAAACGCCACTTGTAAAAGTGGCCTCATCAGTCCACACGATAGAATCTAGTAAATTATAAAAACATATAATAATAGCAATATCAAACATGATGGCAGTGGTAGTAGTACCTTTGACGCATGGTGATACTTAGTAATAGTAATTGTAGTGGTAACAGTAGAAGAAGTAGTAATAGTTGTTGCGGAAATGTAATAGTGTCAATAGCAGCTTTATGAACATATAAATTCTTCGTTTTGTAAATGTCTATCTGTGTAGCATTATTTGGCAAAACTCGCGCCGACTATTAGTGTCATTTCCATATAATTTTTGTACCAGGCGATAACAATATGATTTATATTTATTTACTTCCAATACTCTCTGAATTGAAGTCCAGGATATTTTCAGATACCTTGAAGCATCTTGAATCGAACCTTTCGGGGTTTCTTGAAAGTAAAGTAAAATCATTTCTTGCATATTGTCAGTTATAGCGTTGTGGGTTTTTTTTTCCTTATTTTTTTTACCGTACCAGTATTTCTCCATTTGTTGTAGATATATCAGATATATAAGTTATGCGGTATGCAAGTATGCGTCTTCTCACAGGAAAGATAACATTCAACAATATCATTTTCTCCATCAACACTATTTAATGTTATACACCATTTTCAAAGGAGTACGGACAATAGTGTTAACATCTGCCAATTTTTCGGTTCTATGAAAACCTATATATTCTCAATAGCGATTTTGCTATTTATTGTTCATGGCGAAATTCAATCTTTTAAAGCAGAATATTGAGCAAATTGTTACGTAAACCTACAACATATATACATTGTTGGAATCAGAGAGAGGCAGAGATTCCGAAAATCGAATAATATACAAGGTGTTCCATTCAAAAAAACATAAGTTTGGTTCGTACCTTTGGAACGCCCTGTATAATTTCTGTTTTCATAAACTCATTAAACTCACACAAAGATTCCCTCCAACTTTTATATAAACTATTTTTGTCTAAATCAAAAAATAAAAAAGTTAATGGGGTAAAATATTATATGAATAACCCTGTACAATTTTTTGTTATAATTATACAACTACACCTATTGTGGATATTTTAATAATTTTATTATTTTTTAAAGTCCTTATTAGTGTATATGTTTATCATTTTACCTAATAAAGCTAGTGCTGTTTCTCCAGGGCATATTTTATTGCTTTTTAATTATGCATTTTTGTAAATCCACATCACTATCCATATGGGAAAAAACTTTATGTATAAATTTAATCAATTCCTTCGATTCTCAGTTGTCTCTGCATGTCGTCAAATCAAAATATCGCCCATTGAACTTCATAAAACGTTTGCTTTATACGAGGGGCAGACGAAAACTGCAAATCGGCCCAAGAGTAAAGTAAGTATTTTCAACCCTAGAAGATTAGCCCGAATATAAAGTTTCAGTTCATTAGTTGAAAAAGCGATTCCTGATTTTTGCAACTTTCCCTCGTACCATAATTCGAGCGAAAACATCCATCACTAAAGACATATTTTTTTACTGTGCTTCTACACGAAAAACGTTATAATTCCTGAAAACAAGATGAATCAGGAATTAATAAGGCCGTTATAAAAAATGGTATAGAAAGTAAGATCAAACTTGGTACAAACTTTATTTTATGTTCAACTCGTACTATTTGATACCAAATATCTGTAAATATGCTTTTTTCAGTACCTAAACCAGCCCATAGTTGCGAATGTAACATTTGCATCATTAAATTAATCACTGTTTTAGTTTTCCAAAAATAAATGATACAAATTAGTAAAGAAAACAATTACTACTTTATAGAACTGCATCTTTCATACTATTATACATAAGTCTAGTTATAGTCTAGTTATAGTCTAGTTATAGTCTAGTTATATTATTTCATAAAACTGATAATATATAAATGCTATTTAAAGAAGTGTATACAAAAGCTCAAAGCAACAAAACTAAGAAGTTCTTGTAAGTTCAAGTAGTAATGAATCTTTCCTTGAACAGAATTGCGGCAACCAAAGTTTTCCTAAACATAAATAATCAATACAAAATTTGTAGAAGCATTTAACTTAATAATAATTATCGGATGAGTACTCTGCTTATGAATCTAAAAGAAGTCATGAATCATTTGTAGCGTTTATACAGGGCGATTCAGAACTTATCAAAAAAAAAAAATTTGGACGTACAGGGGACTTTTACAAATACAAATTTGTAAAGAAAAAATCAAAAAGGGTAGTTCGAAAATGATTTAAAAATACACTTCTACGCGGCACTGGAAACTGGTCCACTGTAAAACCTAACCTCGCACAATGCGACCGGCATGGCGGCAAATAGTGATAAAAACAGACAAAATCTTTCGCAAGGAAAGAAATAGAATTTTATAGTACTTATTTTATATCAGCAAATTCAACTGATTTAGCCGTTATTGTTAATTTTAATTGATAAAATTAATTTGTAGTTTTAAATAATAAAATAATTTGATATACCTGATGTTACAACTGTTCAAAATTTTATCCACCGACGTGTAAACACAAATGTTGTATTGCTTCACCATAACACAAATGCTTCATCATAAATTAAAATGATATCCATCAACTCCGAGTTGCTATACACGCAAACCATTTTTGACACTAACTACTAAAAAACTATTGTAAACACCACCACAGTAAACACTATCGCAATGACGACGATTGTAAAATCGCTGAGGCCACGTGGCTCTCCAGGCGTATTGCAAAATGACTTGCTAGACACTACAGTTGTCCAGCTATGTAATGGTTGAATGTACTACAACTATAATTTTTTTCTCGAAAACCATAAGGAATTTACAAAATTTCTTTTACTATTTTGATTCTATTTCTCACACCGCATCTATTCCCAAATTTTTTTGGATAAGTTGTGAATCACCTCGTATATTCATCAGACAGAAATTATGAATAATTCTACAGATCGGAAATGTTAGGGCGGCTGCAATGTGGTACATTCACATTTTGCAATCCCGCTATCCGCGTCATTGTACAATAACATGTCTACCTCTGATCTGAAGCTAGGCACCGATCAATTTATTCGATGCGTATCTAGCGGCACCCTAATGCCTGCCCTGTCGGTCTAGCGTACCGATGGATTCGGATTCAGTGCATTTTTATTTTGTGTGCCTTCCGTACCGAGGCGTCTACGCAGTTTCTCACAGGCCGTGCATTTCAACATCTCCGGCAGTGGGAATGATACGCATATAATTTTTGTATGGGTAAATAGGCGACGCAACGAAGAATTAAGTTATATTTGCTTATCCGACACCACTTTTAGATTAAAAATATTATCAGCAGCGATTATGACAAGGGGAATAACTAAAAATTTATACTCACTGCCTCGCTGGGGTATCTGAGCAGCTGCAAAATAAAAAAGTTGTTAGTGGAGAAATAAATAGTATAAATAAGAAGTGTGTCAGACGCAACAGCTATCGAAAAAGTGTATGTGGAATTTTTTCCTCTTAGAGCTTCAGTTTTTTTAAATTTTTTCGATAACTGTATTTTGATAGTAAAAATGCACCTTGATATATACGGCGTCCCAGAAAAAATTGAATGAAAGTGGGCAAGGGCATTTTTCTATATTTAAAGTTTAAGTTGGCCTTGGTAATTATATCATTTTAAAAAGTGTATCCATTACAGAAAACTTTTGATCACATTATTAAATGTTAGATGTTTTGATTATCAGAGTTATTTCATATTATTTTTTTTTGTTTTGATAAATATGAAGCGAAGTAAAAATTTGTAATTAATATTTGAATACATTTAAATAATATTGTTCGTATTTCTGTTTACAGTAAATAAATGTCAAAATTAACGTAAACATTCAACGGCTATATCTCACAGATTTGAAAAATATAAGCTTTACCTGTGAAGACGACTATGTGCTATATTGAGACCGCATCGTGTACAAGGGTATTCACGTAACATTCTACCCCCATTCTATCTTTGTTGCCTCTACCTAGGAGAGAGCGATACCGACCAAAGCCTAACGAAATTTTACTTGCGATCTCAATAAAAAATAATTAAATGTTGCGTTTCGAATATAACGAGCGTTCAAATAAAAACGTGCTCGATGTTGGCTCTGACACATTGGACGTAGGGAGTAGCTTATAGCGACCAACTTAACCTCATTTCTCAACGAGCTGTATAGCAGCTGTCAGTTTCAATAACGTTAATGACTATATAACTTTATTTTAAAGAATAATCGTGATAACAATAATAAACAATTAAAGGAGCTGCGGAAAGTGTCCCCTTCCTTGTTAAAACAATAAATTAAAGCAGCTGCTGAAAGTGTCCCCCTCCTTATTCCAAGCACTTTTCACACCTGTTCCTCAAAGAATTAAAGACATTTTCTAAGATGCTCGGGGTATTGTTAATTTCACGAATCTTGTCTATAAGTCGAGCCTGCAGATGGTTTAAATCAGGAATAGGCAGTTCAAAAATAGTGTTTTTAAGGTAAGGCCACAAAAAGAAATTACACGGCGTAATATCACATGACCTCGGTGGAAATTCATGTTTAGCATTGAGACTTATTAGTCGATTTTGGAAAACTTCCCTCAACATATTCATCGTCTCGCCTGCCGTATATGCCCTTGCGCCATCTTGTTGAAAGTAAAAGTTTGTAATTTCGTTTTCTTCCAGCTGGTTAACAAAAGGAGCGATAATTTCTTCTCTATACCTTTGCGCAGTAAGAGTACCATTAAAAAAAATAGGTCCATAAATCCTCCTTCGATTGAAAGCACACCAAACTCCAATTTTTTGAGCGTGTAGAGGGCCCTCAACAAAAAAGTTATCTGGTTTTTCAGAAGACCACATTCATTCTGTGAGTTTACGTAACCACTTAAATGAAACCAGGCTTCATCAGAAAAAAAGGTGATATTATGAAGTTCACCGTAGTTAAAAACCATTCAAAAAATACAGCCCGTCGCGGAAAATCAACTTCATGAAGTTCTTGCTGACAAGTTAAACGATAGGAGAACAAACGCAAATCTTTTTTTAACACTGTGTGGCAGGTACCGACTGATACTCCCACCATTTGTGATAAAACACGTACAGAAGTTCTTGGCGCATTTTCCATTATTTGTTGGACATTTTCTTTTAATTCTTCAGTCCGCTTTTTAGGTCGGCCGCTTCCTTCTTTTCTTGTTACACTGCCCGTTTCACGAAAAACATTAACACAACGCTGAACTGCATTTTGAAAAATTTTGTACTCAACAACGCCGGGAAATTGATTTTGAAATTCTATGAAACATTCCTCAATAGAATACTTCCATATTCCATCAATTTTGCGGCCATTTCTAAAGTAGGACTCTATGATAAACACTTTTTGTTCTTGAGAAAACACCATTTTAAACGCTTTTTAAAACGAAAATATTCAAATTGATAGCGGCGATATAGCGCTTTGACAGATGACGTTTAAGTTCATTTGCTATACGCTACGCCCTACGTCCAAATTTTCAGAACCAACTTGACCCCGATTTTATTTGAACGCTCGTTATAAAATGCAGCACACATTTGTTTCTATATATTTATTTGAGATCGTAAGAAAATTTTCTAAAATTGTCATTAAAATCAAAAAAGATAATGGAGCCCTTACGTGAAACCACTGTATACAAATTAACTTGAAAAATATTAGTACGTTGTGACTTTAGACTCGTGAGATGAACAGCTACAGTATGCATGTTTCTACAGGTTACCATGTGATCTATTTCTTAGGTTATGTTTTTAATGCATGCGCATCTCCAAAAGGTTTTCCGCGGGAAATTTAAGTCCATTACGACTAATCTGATTTCGAGGAAAGGCGCTGACGCCCTTTGTTTTATAATCATGCATCGGTCAGCGAGAAATTAAAACGTATTAATAAATAAACATCAATCATGCAAATTTCATATCGCGAGAACATCGATACAGACAGACAGTTAAAACTCACAAGCACGAAGAGGTTTTTATTTTGTGTGCCTTAGTTGTTTCATCTATTTTTTATTCCCCTATGGTCTACATCGATTACGTTTTTTAATCTTTTTCAAATTAACTTTGACTCTTATCCAAAGTCAACCTAAAAATTTGTGTATGCATTTCTCGATAATTTCTGTCAGTGACTTCTGATTTCTTACAATCGTATCGGAAACTCGACCGTTTCGGATATTTTTACCATTGTGTTAAAATGACATTATAGTTGACAGTTGATTTTGTAATTAAAATTATTTATAGTAATAATGTACCTAAAAAGTGTTTCATATTTCGCATTACATTCCTTTAACCCCGAACATCGAATACTGTTTTATTTCAGACTTTTTTGTTTGAAATGTAGAGTTAAATTCTATTTTCTCTAATAATGCACTGTAAGAGTTAAATTAAATTAAATCGAGATCATAATTTTCTTTGCCTTCCAAAAAATTTGTCATAAAGGTCATTGTCTTGAACTTCAGCATTGAATGTAAAATAAATAACTTAAAAAATGGAATTAATTACTGTTACTAAAAAGTATTCATTTGCGAATTCTGTATATTATGAATGAGTTTAATCGTATGTTTAATCTAATGTCAAGGTAATAAAAAGATGTATAAATTACTCTCAATTTTTTTAATCAAACCGTCTAATATTGCAGGAAGTAATAAATGTCAGTACTAAACTTTTCTTTAAGGTACTTTATATTGTAATTTAATATTTGCTTTTTACATTTTAGACCTACAGCTATTAAATACTGTATTTAAAAGTAATTAAAAGAGAAACGTAAAAGATAATATAATAAGTTCCTTCATTACAAACGTAAAAATTATAATTATACACGGTCTAGCTATTAAGTTTTAAGACTAATTTTATTATGGCGAAGTGCGTGGCGCTATCTATGTGCGGTCATCGGAACTACGTAGTGGTAAGCATTTCGAGTGACCAAACAAAATCTCATTAATATACGTAGGTATATCTACCACGAAGTTATAACGTTTTGCGTAAGCGTGTTTTTGATAGTTGTAAAACGCACATTGAACAGCATACAGCAATTACGTTTTGTCTTAAAGCCGGTAAAACAGCTACAGAAACGTGTTAACAAACGGTGAGGAGTGTGTATCACGTCCGATTGTGTACGATGACGACAGGACGGGGAGTCCCCGCACAAGCCAAATAAACGAAAACATCGAAACTGTGCGCTCTGCGTTGAAGTCTGATAGTCGATCAGTCGTACACGGTCTGACAGCGTTCTGATGGTTAATCAGACGATCAGACGATCAGACTTCAGGGCAGAGAGCACAGACGCAATGTTTTTGTTCGTTGTGCGGGGAACCCCGTCCCCTCGTCGTCGTGCACGCTATCTCCGCCATCACGAAACCGTCCGAACCACAGAAACAGAGTCGGACGTGATACAGACTCCTCACCATACGCCATATCAACGTATCAACTGTTAGTTGATCTTGTATGTTGTTCAATGTGCGTTTTCATAATAACAATCAAAAACTCGCTCTTACAGCTTATACTTCAGTCGAATTAGATCATAAAATCTGAATATTAAAAAAATATATTAATAGACATTTTATTGCACTTTATGACGGGAAAGGGTATGTAGAATGATAATATGAAAAAGTAACTTGAAAGAGGTGTCGCTAAGTTGGCAAATAAATGGCAAAATTACATGTTTTTTTTTTACTTCATTACTGTCCGTGAAAATCTAGACGACCTATCGGAAAATTAGTTATTTTGTGTTGTATGAAATTAAGTTTTCGATAATTGCGCATTATCACTGAAAAAGCTATGGACGTTGATGTTTATGGAGAAGATGGTCAATCCAATGATCAACAAGTGAAATAAAGGCCGATTCGATTGTCCGTGAAATTGTTACTCCAGGAATTTGTTAATTAATTTCGTTTGTTTTTTGCAACTAATTGTTGAATTACCAAATGTTAATTTTATACGTTAATATCGCAGATNCCTCACCATACGCCATATCAACGTATCAACTGTTAGTTGATCTTGTATGTTGTTCAATGTGCGTTTTCATAATAACAATCAAAAACTCGCTCTTACAGCTTATACTTCAGTCGAATTAGATCATAAAATCTGAATATTAAAAAAATATATTAATAGACATTTTATTGCACTTTATGACGGGAAAGGGTATGTAGAATGATAATATGAAAAAGTAACTTGAAAGAGGTGTCGCTAAGTTGGCAAATAAATGGCAAAATTACATGTTTTTTTTTTACTTCATTACTGTCCGTGAAAATCTAGACGACCTATCGGAAAATTAGTTATTTTGTGTTGTATGAAATTAAGTTTTCGATAATTGCGCATTATCACTGAAAAAGCTATGGACGTTGATGTTTATGGAGAAGATGGTCAATCCAATGATCAACAAGTGAAATAAAGGCCGATTCGATTGTCCGTGAAATTGTTACTCCAGGAATTTGTTAATTAATTTCGTTTGTTTTTTGCAACTAATTGTTGAATTACCAAATGTTAATTTTATACGTTAATATCGCAGATATACGTTCTCATTGATCCAAAGAAGCGTATAGAAAAAGAAACATTTTAAAAACTTTAAATTAAGTACCCTTTACATCTAACAAGGTAGAACGTGCAAAACAGCGTTATAAACAAACTGTCCTAGGATCAGAGAAAAGCTGCTCGGGAATTCGCTCTTTTTGCGTTAAATAGAGCTTATATTTACGGTAATTTAAAAAAGTTCAGTCACCTACGCCTCTTTGTTCCCAAAATAGCTTTTTGTAACTTTAATTGTTAATAAACTATTGCACGTATCCTACCGAGATATTAGAGACAATTAAAGAAAGGGTTAAACATTTATTTTCAGAAAGTCATACATTGATAGTTCATGTAATAAATGCGCTATCATTTAATGTTAATGAACGGCCATGCAGAAATATATAGTGTGTCCCCTTTAAAATGAGGACGAGCTATTTATGGCGAAGAACCTAAAGTCCACAAAGTCTTCATTAACAAATATATCAAATATACAAATTTCTCTATAAAATTCTTCACACCCTGTATCAGTGATGGGAAAAACGGTTACACGTTTGTAACGTTCCGGAAAAATACCATTACTTTGTAACATCATTATATCTGAAAGTTTGAATTTTTTTCTATATTTATATACTTGCTAAAAAATAATTTTAATCATGTTCTTAAGGTCCCAAACGCAATAAGTTTAGTTATTTATATTGTATTAGACGGTAGTGTTTTCTAATATAACACAGTCCCACAAAACAAAAAAGTGGTATGTTCCAAAGATTAGATCAATGTATCCTCATGTATTTTGATGCACTGAATCCGAATCCGGGTCCAGAATTGCCCCATTACCCTCCATCTTTTTTAAAAATCAATCAAAACCGCCCTTAAATACAGAAAATATGGAATATTATATATTTTTCAATACAAGAGGATACGACCTTATCCCTTACTTGGATGCAGGTTCGCCAATCAATGAATCTTCTTCTGGATTTTACAATACATGATTATTCCTTTTTATACGTAATACTTACCAAATATCTGATTTGTGTCTCTCTTTATAGGTTTTTGTGGAAGAGTAGTCATTGTATGACATTTCTTTTTTATATACAATAAAGATGATTGTATTTATTATTTAATAACTATATCAATTTTTAATAGTTTTTACTATTGCCAGCAAACACATACAGAAATATCACTCATATAAAAATAACATCAATTTACTAGCTCTCGGCTAAAAAACACAGTTAACTAGAGCCTTCCGCAAACAGTACTGCTGACTGCCAACTCCTGACTCCTTTTTTCCAGTCGGGACTCCCTACATTGTCTTCCGTGACCTCTACCGCTTAAACCTTAGGCTAACACTTAAGCGGCTCGTTTACTTCACATTTTTATCACCACAACACTCTTAAGTACTAGAAGGAAGGCCAACTTCATAAAAAAGAACAGATTTCCATCCAGGGTTGAAAAAATCCTTAGTTGTTGCTTCAAATATGTTGCTTCCACGTCCCTATATTAAACTTGATCTCATGAAATAGTTTGTTAAAACTTTTGACAAAGATGGTGACTCTTTTGGATGTTTAGGAGAGAAGTTTCTGGAAATAAGTGATGTTAAACTGAAAGAAAGTATTTTCGATGATCCTCAAATCCGTACCATGTTAAGAAACGAAAAATTTATCACAAAAATGAATGATACAGAAAGAACAACATAGGTAAGATTCAAAAAAGTCACTCAGAATTTTTTAGGGAATAAAAATAGTGAGGATTATCAGAATATAGTTGACGAATTGTTGGAAAGCTTCAAACAGTTGCCTGATGAATTGAAATTGCATTTACTAGACATTTATCTTGACTAGTTTGCGGAGAACCTCGAAGACTACAACGAAGAACAGGGTGGACGGTTTCACCATGATATCAAAGATATGGAGCGAGCATCAATAAAGGTGAGATATTAATATGATGGCAGATTTCTGTTAGATGCTTAAAAGGAAAAACGAGCCAAAAATACAGAACAGAGAAAGCTGCATAATAGATCATTTGAAGATAAAAGTGTTCGTTACAAAAGGAAAAAGGAGTAAAAGAAACATATTTTTTTATCTGGAAACAATCTTCACATCTTCGAATACCCTCATCTCTCTTTGCGGGGATCAAATGGCTGAAGTTTGATGGGAAGAAATTTCCCAGATTATAGAGTTATTTTGCACGCNTTTAGTAAAAGTAGTCAATTACCAATACAGATCGATCAGCATACGTATCCTCTCTTTAAATTTTATATGATATCTGAATTTCAATCAGTTTTTTATTAACGGGAAAGAAACAGCGACTAATTGGAAATGATTTATTCAATTCAGTAATGATAACGATGTCATCAGCAAGAATTATATGAAATTTAATTATTTATGCACGTAATATAAATCACAAGAATATGTAGAAATACTTTGTTGCTATTGTCAATATTATGTGAACATATTTATCATTGCTTTGTCGAGACCTCATCACACGTCAACAGAACTTTTCTTTTATTAGATTATACAGGACAGGATGCTCTTTCTAGTATAATCTCATCGTAACTTAATTGCTCTTGATTTACTTGCTGTTCTTGTTGCTGCTGTTGTAACTGTTGCTCTTGTTGTAGCTGCTGCACCTGTTGTTGCTGGTGTAGCGGATGTTCTTGCTGTTGATGCTGCTGCAAGATATATAAAGAAACAATGCATGATTCAATTATACAATATTTTCACTTATGAAATCTTTCTATTTAAAAATTTCTCCACCGTATTAAGAATCAAATATGCTGCTTCCAACTTCCGAATTATTCGACCTTTTGCCATAATATTAACCCACTATTCGGTCAAGTTGTAATATAGAACTGCTGGACATAATTATATTGAAAATGCAGATCACAAACGTACTGTTTTGTTTTAAATCTGTTGACAGTCATTCACTTCACATACTATTACCATATTTAAATTATTTTTGAAACTTTTTATTTACCATTTATAAAAACAAATTGTAATAATTATTGACTTGACTTCTAGNCAAAATAAAAAGTTTTTATTTTTTCTCTAATCATACGAATAATTTGCTCTATTAGCCTCAAATGGATTTAAACGGATGCCTCATGGTCGGCCCCAAAAACAGTATTTCTGTGACATCTCGGGTTCTAATCAATATTTTGGAATGAAACGAAATGGAAATCACGTCTTGTAAAAAAACAGATATTTCACAAATAATTTTTACTATTGGTCTAAAATGGATCTAAATTGATGCAAACTACCCCTGATGTTCATCCCTCAAAAACGGGTTCGGTAATTTCCATTTTGTTTTATTCCAAAATATTTATTAGAACCCGAGATATCACGGATATATTGTTTTTGGGGGGTGAACATCAGGGGTAGTTTGCATCTGTTTAAATCCGCTTTAGACCAATAGAAAAAATTATTCGTATGACTAAAGAAAAAGTAAAGACATTTTTCGCACACAAGGGGATTACTAGGGGGTTGTTCGCCCCCTAAAATGAAAAATTATTTTTGTCAATTTGTTTACATAAATTATATTTTTAATATTTTGAATCAATATGAATTTTTTATATATAAAAAATGTTTGAAAATATACTTAGTTTCCCGAAATAAAAAATAAGGGTTGCAACCCCCAAACACGGAATCACTTGTGAAACATTTTATTTTATTAAAAGAAGTAATTTTCATTTTATTTCAATTCAAAATATTGAGATGTCACAGAAATACTGTTTTTAGGGGGTGAACATGAGGGGTAGTTTGCATCCGTTTAAATCTGTTTGGGGCTAATAGAACAAATTGTTCGTATGATTAGAGAAAAAGTAAAAACTTTTTATTTTGCAATGTTAATTCTAATCGTACAGACATTTTTAGCACACTAGGGGGTTTTTCACCCTCTAATAAGAGAACTTAATTTTGTTAATTTGTTTACATAAATCATATTTTTTATTTTTTAACAAATATGAATTTTTTTATATATAAAAAATGTTTGAAAAATATAGCGTTTCTGAAATAAAAATAAGGGTAGCAACCTCCAAACACGGAATCTAATGTGAAACATTTGTTTTTTATAAGAAGCAATTTCCATTTTTTTCATTCCAAAATATTGGTTAGAACACCAGATATATAGAAAAAACTTTTTTGGGGGCGAACTTTGGGGATGTATTTCACCCACAAAATATGTTTTTCCGTCGATAAAAATATGTCATTTAATTTTTTATGTTCTATAACCGAGTCTACAACATTATATAAAAATATTGGAAATCGGAGAGTTCGGGTTTAGGTAGTTTCCTTGTTAGATCCATTTTCGTTTGATTCAACCTAACAATAATTTTAGGGTAAATACTTACCTAAGTTACTTAAATTTTACAACTTACCTTCAATGTGCGTTTATAAAACCGGCAAGTAAATGTAAATTTAACAAGCCGTTCATTTTCATTAGACAAATAACACCTACGTTAAACTATAGCAACACCAAATTCCTTGCCTTTAAGAAACTCTGTTTAATTTAAGATAACGTGTTACAAACTATTTTATGTCGTACTTACCCGTTATTTACGAGTTTGCATTTATTTCATGTTTCATAACCTAAAAGCNATAAGGGTTGCAACCCCCAAACACGGAATCACTTGTGAAACATTTTATTTTATTAAAAGAAGTAATTTTCATTTTATTTCATTTCAAAATATTGAGATGTCACAGAAATACTGTTTTTAGGGGTGAACTTGAGGGGTAGTTTGCATCCGTTTAAATCTGTTTGGGGCTAATAGAACAAATTGTTCGTATGATTAGAGAAAAAGTAAAAACTTTTTATTTTGCAATGTTAATTCTAATCGTACAGACATTTTTAGCACACTAGGGAGTTTTTCACCCTCTAATAAGAGAACTTAATTTTGTTAATTTGTTTACATAAATCATATTTTTAATTTTTTAACAAATATGAATTTTTTTATATATAAAAAATGTTTGAAAAATATAGTGTTTCTGAAATAAAAATAAGGGTAGCAACCTCCAAACACGGAATCTAATGTGAAACATTTGTTTTTTATAAGAAGCAATTTCCATTTTTTTTCATTCCAAAATATTGGTTAGAACACCAGATATTTAGAAAAAACTGTTTTGGGGGCGAACTTTGGGGATGTATTTCACCCCCCAAAATATGTTTTTCCGCCGATAAAAATATGTCATTTAATTTTTTATGTTCTACAACCGAGTCTACAACATTATATAAAAATATTGGAAATAGGAGAGTTCGGGTTGAGGTAGTTTCCTTGTTAGATCCATTTTCGTTTGATTCAACCTAACAATAATTTTAGGGTAAATACTTACCTAAGTTACTTAAATTTTACAACTTACCTTCGATGTGCGTTTATAAAACCGGCAAGTAAATGTAAATTTAACAAGCCGTTCATTTTCATTAGACAAATAACACGTACGTTAAACTATAGCAACACCAAATTCCTTGCCTTTAAGAAACTCTGTTTAATTTAAGATAACGTGTTACAAACTATTTTATGTCGTACTTACCCGTTATTTACGAGTTTGCATTTATTTCATGTTTCATAACCTAAAAGACATCTGTCAGTTATATGTGTTTTTGTCTAATACTCACTCTTGTTTATAATAATTTTGCATAATAATTATTAAAAATGTCGACACAAAAGCGTCTTCAGAAAACAACAAAATTGCAATACGAGTATTTGCTAAAAATGGTATTAATTCCTCAATAACGTGCACGTTATATCTTAACAGTTAACGTTTAACCCTAAAATAACGTACCTAACTGTTATTATGATAAAATGGGATACATACTCGGCCTGAATTGTTCCAAATGCTATACCTCTCTAGAGTGGAACTTTCTGTATTTATAGGTGTTTTTTCGGCGATTTAAAAAATTGGGGGTGTTGGTGCAATTCTGAATACGGATTCGGATTCAGCGTATCAAAATACATATAAACATGGTCCTGCAGTCATTTTTAAACGGTCTCTACAATTGTACTTAATGTTGACCGTTGTTGATAATGCATAGGTACCGATTGGAAAATTACAGTAACACGTTCAGTTACTCAGTCCTCAGTTGCGGTAATTCCTAATTCCTCGTTCCTATGAGGAACGAAAATTTACTCGTTATTCGTTACGGTGTAAGCTCATTCTAACATGTAATTCCACAGTTGTGCAGTTTTACGATCCAGAGTAACTGGTTACTTCTAATACTCCAATGAGTAAAGCGGAACTCCATCGCCATTCCGACAAAATACCGCTACAAAACAGCATTGCTCATTTGAGGTATTGATAGGTATTTACCTATCAGTACCCTGTTGTATACCTACTGTCAATAATTGACATTACAGTTATTGTAAGTAATCGTATTTCTAAAACGACATTGAAAATATGACGCGATTGCTCATTTTCATGTTAATCACCGCTCTTTTCAAATGTATTCAGCGAACGATTAGTTATGGACTATTCACTGATCTTAGAGCTGGGTCGCTCATGAACGACTCGCACGAATGTGCCGGCACATAATGCCGTGAACGAACGACTCGCAACGAAGGAGCTAATCGTTCATTGTTTATACCGGCACCTAGTCTGTGACCGGCAGTACCGGCACTGAGCGAGCACTGAACATTGAACGAGTCGAGAGCCGAGCTCGATTGTTCCACTCCAACTCCAGAGTCAGAGGTAAATACCACGACTCACGATTGGACTCAGTGTTGCCAGATGGAGCTATTTGTAGCCAAACTGGCTATTTAAAATCTCCATTGGCTACCCATTTTTTTATTTGGTTATGGCTACAAAAAATGGCTACATGATGAAAATCTCAGGCTACACCATGGCTACAAAGTAAAAATTATAATTTTAACCAATTTTAAGAATAAGAATAATGTTTTCCGGAAATAATCCGAAATGCTGTTTTAATTTCTGCCCTATAACTATGGATAAACTCAAAAAATTTACTTCAGATATTTATAAAAACACGTTTAACACAGAGACTGCCACGTGTGATACTAAAAATGTAAGGGAAATGGAAGAAATAATTCAAACTATAAATGACTTAGAGCATCTACCATGTCCTAAATTTATCATAAATTTATTTACATATTTTTGTGGAGTATTCAAATTTATTTTTTTAACCTATAACATAGCTATTTTTTGTTTTCTTTTGAGTAGTTGTTTTATATTTGTGTCATTTGCCAAAATTAATTAATTTTGAAGAAAGCTGTTCTCAAATCAAGTTCTCACAGAAAACGTAAATAACGGGCGGAAGATAATGGGGCTGCATTCCTGCATTTATTTAACAAATATTTGCATATGATTATGATTTAATGTTGGAAGGGAAGGTTGGCTATTTTTGGCTATTTCTTCCCGTTAAAGTGGCGACATTAATTTTCGAGAATCTGGCAACACTGGTTCCAAATTCGCTTCTCATTACTGAGAGATATATCGGGGAGGTATATTAACCTAAAAACTAGAAGTCAAGTCAATAATTATTGCAATTTGTTTTTATAATGGTAAATAAAAAGTTTCGAAAATAATTTAAATATGGTAATAGTATGTGAAGTGAATGACTGTCAACAGATTTAAAATAAAACAGTACGTTTGTGATTTGCATTTTCAATCTAATGATGTCCAGCTGTTCTATATTACAACTTGACCGAATAGTGGGTTAATATTATGGCAAAAGGTCGAATAATTCGGAAGTTGGAAGCAGCTTATTTGATTCTTAATAAGGTAGAGAAATTTTTAAATAGAAAGATTTCATAAGAGAAAATATTGTATAATTGAATGATGCATTGTTTCTTTATATATTTTGCAGCAGCATCAACAGCAAGAGCATCCGCTACACCAGCAACAACAGGTGCAGCAGCTACAACAAGAGCAACAGTTACAACAACAACAAC